>NC_060119.1:1074806401-1075109615 GCF_021461395.2 Schistocerca americana
AGGAATGGCTAATGTCATCTTCCAATCTAGAATATTAGTTCTAGAATCTCATATTTCATTTAACAGACTGCAGAGGAGTTTCCGTCCTTGCATTGATAAGTGTGATAATATGATGTAAGGAATGTTGTCTACTCCTGGGACCATGATTTTATCCCACAGCAGTGCTCAGTTAAATTCTTTGACCATGATTGGTTCATACAGAAACTAAGAATTTAAGGGTAGATCACATAAGTCACAAGCTAACTGTTCCAGGAAGCAGTTCACAGTATTTGTTGGCAGTATTGATAGAACACTGCTGCAATCATGTGACAGGCATGGGCACAGTTTGTTATCTTATGCCAAACGAAATCCAGCCATGCCTTCCACTCTGTCTGCATGAGCAGTCTCTTAGTTTTTGCCATTTATCATGAAATTTGTGAAATATTTTGTCAGTTAGCACAAAAATAACATTAGTGTAATTTGCTTATAAGCATTGTGTTCTGTGCATCTTTATTGTCTGTTTTCACTCTGCACAATTGTCATCTCACCACAACAATAGAGCAATAGTTTTGTTTATTTGTCTGGAGGATTTAATTTGCAGAACTGGAGATTCTTCGAGCCAACCAACAAAGTTGGCATGTGTCCTCATTTCTTCTAAGCTTTGCAGTTTCTGTGTTGTGATATCTTTGTCCTTATTGAAATCTACTTTTCAGCCATTCCATCTGTTAATAATGTGAATGACATCTAACTTCAATTTTTTTTTCCAGCCAATAAGGAATGCCAAAAGATCTGTCCCAAATATCTCCGTAACTCTGCCATATAAAATACAGTGTCAGGGAAGCTAAAATGTAACACAGCTTCACAATACTTGCTTGCTGGTTTGATACAGCAATCCAAGTATGTGACCCACCATCAAGCAAATTAGGTGTTCTTCATCTATAATTTTGGCTGGTCTGTCTTCTTCCATGTACATTCTCCACAATGAGTGATAAACATTAGTACTACTTCATGATCTCTTAAGGTGAGTTTACACCCGTGAGTTTTTTCAGGCTTCAATGAAATCCTTGGAAAACTACATTCAACTCAGTTGATGACCACTTACAGAATTTGTTTCTCTGGGCTACAAAACTCTTAGTTCAAGCTTAATCTTTACAGTCAATAGTCCAAGAAGATGCAAATGTGTGTTTATTTCTGAACATGCAGCACTGTAGTGATACAGCAAAAGGAAGTGGGAAAAGAACACACATTTCTGTTTATATTTAGTCAAATCACATCAGCACTGGTGTGTGTGTGTGTGCTTTTTGGGGAAGAACATTTTTGTTCTAGTTTATTTATTGTTTACCTTCGGCCTTCAAATACTACAAAAGAGTGGTTGGATGTCAGGCAAGATTATTTTGAAGTGAGGTGCAATTTCCCACAATGTGTGCAGGCTTTGAATGGCAAATGTACAGTTCTGCAATACTCATACAACAGTGGAAGCAGCTATTTCAAGTATTAGCATGATTTCAGTGTTCTTTTATTTGCTCTCATCGACACAAACTATTTATGAATTAAAGCAGCTAGTAAGTGAACGAGGGTGACTTCGGCACATCAAGGACACTACAATCACTTCTCTTAGCAAACGCTTTTTATTCTGTTCAGATTTGCCTTTGTTGTTTTCAAGTTTTTCCTATTTCTGAGTAGCTGTAGACAGTTATTCTGTTTACCCTATCTCGTCAATCCACAGAATTAATCATCCACAGAATTAACCAAGCTTTGTTGACCGAAAGATCATTTTGTGATAGTCTTTTGTTGTGTCTATCTGAGACTCAGCATCTCTGCTACATGGTGAGTAGCAACTATCCTTTTCATAATATTGTTACATTCCATTCTGGATTTTCCTTTGTTTGATAATACTCTTCGGTTTTCGTTTGTGTCTCCTTGCCCAAAGTGCTATTGCAGAGATAGATTTGAATGTGTGCAAAAAATCGAATCTTTTTACACTATGATGTAATAAAACAACATATTAAACAAACAGATGCATGACTTTTAATAATTTTCGAGTGTGCAGTCTGATCCCTTCGACATTCTGCCACTATATTTCAGCCCAGGGATGTCCAGCCATCTTTAGGTGAGTAGTCAATTACTGAAGAGCCCAGCTGGATTCACACTATTTATGCCAAATCTCACACTTGTGTTGGTGTCTTTCGGTGCACGTGTAACGTGATGACATGGGCGTCACAGCCGAGTCGTGTGTGCTGCCCTCGGTGGTGATATGGGAGATGATCTAATCATTGAGTATTGATTGACCCTGTCAATTCCTCTGTGACTGGGTAATTTTAATTATAGGATTCCAATTTTTATCCAGCTGAAAGCTGTTGTCACAATTTATAAATTTATCGGCAAGATGCATTTCCACTGATTCTTTGATTACTGAATCACAAATACTAAATGAAGCAAAACTTTTTTTCTATTGTATTCCATTGGGCATCCCATGGAAATAAAGTGTTCTGCTTCTGCTAATTTTAACTGCTGCCAAAGACAGATGTATCTTTGATGTTCTGTGCAACGCTCCTGATCACGTCATCTGTCCTATATATATGCAGCACCACACTCGCAGGGAATTTTGTAAACACCCGTTTTTTTTTTTTTTTCAGTTGTTAAGTTGTCTTTAATGGATCCAACCAGAGCCAAGCTCTTCACTGGTGGAGGGAAGTTAACCTATCATCTACATAATGCCAGAAGACCATGGACTTTAAAACACCAGATTCCTTTAGAAAAATATCTTCACAGCACACAAGAACTGCAAAAATTCTTCTGTCATTTAAACTCATTACATTAGAACATTGAGCTTATGATGGAGACTGAAAAAGATGCGACTTTACCCTTTCTAAGGTGCTAGTGCACTGTAAGAATGACGGGTCACTGGGACATTCTGTGTACAGAAAACACACGCACATGGATCCATATCTCCAGGCATCTAGCTGTCATCATGCCGCACAAATCATCAGGTTTCCTAGCACCTTAATACAATGGCTGTTCAATAAAAAACGATCATATATATATATATATATTTTTTTTTTTTGGGTCATAATTTCTCGCACTAAAATTTAATCTTATGATATTCTGTTAGCTTAATGTGCAACAAATTTGTCATAGTAGTTTCATTGTTGGGACTCCTGGTTCCCGCCTGTGAGACGTAGGCAAGGTCAGACATGTTCATATCACCTACCGCTGCAATGGAGGTAACACACCAGAAAAAATAGACGACTTTGAAATTCAGCTTTCGTCTCAAGAAATCTTCAGCTCAGTCCTATACAATGTTACAGGAGGCCTATGGAGAATCTGTTCTTCCCTACAGCATAGCTCGAAGGTGGTTTAAAATGTTTAAAGAGGGGAGACAATCAATTTCAAAGGAAGGTGGACCCGGTGCTCCAGTTACTGCTCTTATGGAAGAAAACATCAACACTGCTGCTGTCATTGTGACAAAGGATGACGAATTACCTTAAGATCACTTTCTGGAATACTAAACATTTCATTGAGTGCCACCCACCTGTTGGCGACAGATAAAAATCACACAATTTGTGCACAATGGGTTCCAAGACTGCTGATTCCCAAACAAAAGGGCATTCGTGTGCAGGTCTGCATGCAGTTAAAGTTGATGTTAGAGGAAGATCCAGAGTCTTATTCAAATATAATTACTGCTGATGAAACTTGGCTAAATCATTTTGATCCTGAGAGCAAACAGCAAAGCCCAGTGTGGAAATCTTCATCACCAACCCCCAAAAAAGCAAAAGTGGTTGTTTTTACTGGGAAAGTTATGGTCATCTCATTCTTTGATATTCATGGAATTTTATCAGCATGTTGTACTTGCACACACACCAGTAACTGGACAATACTACTGAGATGTCCTGAAAACATTGCAAGTCCATATCAGGCGCAAAAGACCACATTTCCGTGAAGCAGCTGGATGCTGCACCACGATAATGTGCGGCCGCATTTTGACAATGTTGTTGGTGAATTTCTTGTAAAAATCAACATGAAGTGCATCACTCACCCTCCCTATAGTCCGGATTTAGTCCCATGTGACTTTCTATTCCCTAACATGTTGGAATTTTGTTTCTACCTCTTGTAGTTTGGAAGCAACAAATGTCTGAAATTTGTTCCTTGTTTTTTAATAACCCTGTACTGAGGCCAAATATAAAAACAGGAGCTGCTTAAAAAATCACAACAACAAAATATATTTTAAAACAGAAAAAATTAAGGACACAATGTAAAATCATGGAGTTCACTTCTAAGGCCACAAAAGAATGAATGAATGATTCTAAATGGGTAAAACACATTTTCAACATCTCTGATTCTAAACCAAAACCAAGAATATGAAAATAAAAAATGATTACAGGGATGAAACAAATACAGAAATTACAATAACAAGGAAAAGAAATTAATATAATTTAAGACATTACAAGAAACTGCTAAGCCTTTGGAAAACAAACGATGAAGCACAGATTCACAAAGAAACTTAACAAGAAGACTGTCAATAATTGGCCAAAATACTGGGAGAAACAACACAGTGAATTCATGAAAAGATTTTAAAAGTATAAGATGAGAAATCATCGTGTCAGTTATCAAGTTTAAACTGGTATGATGATGAATGATGCTATACACTGTTGCTGTCCAATGGACACGTTTAGACCTGGGAAAGCTACATGCCACCATGTGCCGTATTTACTCGAATCTAAGCCGCACCTGAAGTTTGAGACTCGAAATTCAAGGGGAAAGAAAAGTTTTAGACCGCACCTCCAAATCGAAACAAAGTTGGTCCATTGTAACATGAGACACAATTTAGGTCAAATGAATGACGATACAGCTACAGTAGTTTGGTTCGAGTCGTAAGCTTAGCAGTTAAGCTTTACCGGGTGGGCATTGCTATGCGTCAGGCGCTCCGTCCGTATTTATACAGCTACCTTTCCATTTTCACGTGCTTCGTCTGGTTTGAAGTGATTGCTTATTTTTCTTTGATCTGATAAGTGCCGTTCTCTTTGGTATAGGTTTTTACGTCACTCTAGGCTGAAAATGCATTATTGTACTGTGTCATGCATTGTTTGTCGCATTCTGATACTGAGTGTTTACGGCCTGTCGCCGCTCATGGCATGACTTGCTTTTGTGCGCGCTACCGCCGCATACAATTAAAAGAAAAGAGAGGAATCACCTCATTAGCAAAACAATGGCAATAGACTGCTATTTGTTGTTACTTACACTGCTGCTTTATTTGATAATGATAAACAAGAACCAAATAATAGACCGTAGAAGATGTTATAAAAGAGAGTTTATCGAAAAATTTTCTCCATTTGAAAATTATTGCAGACGCCTCTTTAGTACATGACATTCTGCACAGAAATTAGAGTCATCTTAGAATTAAAAATCTAGTCAGTTGCCGTGCTTAATTTCTGACTGTACCACTATTCGGCATAAGAATAATGCGAATATAAACATGACATGATTCTTCCGCGTTTGCTGTTGTCTCACTCTTAGTTTCGTAGTTTATTAGGCAGACAGTATTTAAATGAGAGAGCAGCAAACACGAAAGAATACATGGCAAAGTGTTTACATTCGAATTATTCTTATGGTAAAGAGAATACTGCATGTGATTCACAATTCATAAAAGTTCCTATTAGCAACCATCTCCTGTCAAAGGCAGGAAAAAGTTCAGAACATAGAGTTAGTCATATTGACACACAAACATCCCAAACTGTCTTGCCAGTTGGATTTTCATAGTACATTGAAAAGCTGCTACATTCGAAGATGAACAATACAGAATTTGTATTTACTTCGTTGGATAATGTATGAAAATGCAGTGGTCGAAACTCGGGGCGGAGAAAAAAGCTCGTCTTTCACCTTTTTTAAAATTTATTTACTGACGCAGAGATTATGGCACCAGTATTTATCTTTGTGCCTGCAAAGCATGCCTGTGTAGCGCTACATATATTCGATGACAGACGTTAGTTGTGGCGGCACCTACCAACATTTTTCAGAACTTCCACTTACTCTGCACTCGATTCTAAGCCACAGGCGGTTTTTTGGATTACAAAAACCAGAAAAAAAGTGCGGCTTAGATTTGAGTAAATACAGTAGTGCCAAAAGTGAAGTGTGGAGGATGTGGTGTTCCAGTATAAGGTTGTTTTTCCTGGTTAGGGTGGGGACCTCTTATTGCATTTAAGAAAAAGCTAAATGCAGAAGGATATGAACACATTTTACAGCAATGTGTACTGTGTACAGTAGAGGAATAGATTCAAAGATTATGGCATGATTATATAAGCAAGACAATGCACCCTGTCGTAAAACAGCTTCTGTGAAGCAATTGTTTGTGGGCAATAACTTTCCTGAAATGGACTGACCCGCCCAGAGTCAAAACATGAAATCACAGGAACGCGTCTGAGATGAGTCAGAACGTTGACTTCTTTTCAGCATCTTAGCTTTTCAGCATCACTACCTTGTCTAGTTTTGGATCTTAAAGAAGAATGGGCTGCCATTCCTCCACACACATTCAAGACACTTCATTGAAAGTGTTCTTAGCAGAGCCAAGCAGTCAAAGGCGAAAGGTCGAGACTCACCATATTAATGTATACTATACTTTTGATCAGATAGTGCATTCACCTGGAACTAGTTTGGGGAAACCATGGCAAAACAGAATTATGATGGGTGGATCAAGTAACAAAGCAACTGCTAACCTTAAGAACAATATCTTAAATTCCATTTACTTAGTATAAGTCTGATAAAACTGATTTAAGTCTCAAAACTGAAATACCCCAGAGGAAGTAGTTCTGCCTTAAATGTACATGGAGTTCAGTTTAACTAAATGAAACTTCACAAATCACAGAATTATGTTTAAACCAAATCTTACCTTCTCTGTTTGATTATAGATATATGAGTGCATGGATAAAATTTCTGGGAATTCTATGTAATCATGCCTTTTTGTCATTCCATTACTCTGCCACGTAGTGCGTTGGATATGAAAAATAAGGCATGGAGGAAGCTGAAAAAAAGATAAGGTTCGCGTAAGTGACAAGTTGAAAACTGGAAATCTAAGTAACAGCTGTTAAAAGTGAAGGCTTTTCTCAATACACACAGAACATAACTTGATCGTGATCATAAGTATAGTCAACTGAAATATATTTCTAAACAACTTCAGCAAAACTCTCTCTTTCTAGAGCTCCATTCAATTATTTCTCACTCAGTCTTTCTGTTCTCCTTTATCATATTTTCTAATTACATGAATTTTTAATGTACCTTTATTTATTTCCCTCTTTTTATTATTCTAGTTGAGAATCTTACTTGCATTTAAATTGAGTTCAATAAAAAGGAGATGATGAAAGTTACTTTTTGAAGTGCCATGTGTTTTCCTCATTCGCTGCCCGAGGCAGTTATGTAATACACTAAAGAATGAAATGAATTTGTCTTCTTAACACTAAGTGGTTAAGAAATATTTTCCAGAACCATTTCTGCTATAGGATATCGGCGTCAACAGCGCTGTTGATGTTCGCTATGCATTAATAAACACCGATTCCTGGAAAACTAAGCCAAATATTTCACAGGAAACTGTTAAGGTTAAGAACCCAAAGTAATACAAAAGCTCAAGTGTCAAGCAATTTTTCAGGTTGGTTCAGCAACATTTTCTGACATCATTTGACACAATTCATGTTATCTAGTCAACTGAACATCTGTTTTTAAACTTTGCTACCATTTTTCTTATATATCTCGTATTACTATTTGTAAATAGATTTGAGATGCTGTTTATTGTTAGTGTAGATGCACTGTGTGTCATAAAACCTGACAACTAGCAACCCCCTTTGAATGTAGCAGCTCGAGTTCTACCGAGTCCCAAGAAACCACTGAGCTTCATTTACAGAATAAAAATGCTGTACAACTTTTATAGATAATGTGTAAAATGTATAAAATGCATGTTTGACCATCAGTATTATGAGAAGGAAAGTTGCTACTCACCATATAGCGGAGATGCTGAGTCGCAGATAGGCACAACAAAAAGACTCTCACAGTCAAAGCTTTCGCCCATGAAGGCCTTTGTCAGCAATAGACACACACACACACACACACACACACACACACACACACACACACACACACACTTTTTGTGGTGCCTATCTGTAACTCAGCTTCTCTGCTATATGGTGATAGCAACTTTCCTTCTCATAATATTGTTACATTTCATCCTGGATTTTCCACGTTTGACCATCAGCCACTTTTATGTAAAACCCAAATATCAACCAGTTTCAGTTATGGACCAATTTCACAGATAAGCGTTGAAATGGTTTAAGCCACATTACATTTGTCATTACTTAAGTAATGAAAAGAGCATGTCATGAATATCAATATACGATGAGGACTTCTAGCAGCAAACATACTAATAACAAGCGTACACAGAGCAGTCTTGAGTACTGCTCTGTGTACACTTGTTATTAGTATGTTTGCTTCTAAAAGTCCTGTGACACATATTGATATGCATGACATGCTCTTCACATTACTTAAGTAATGACAATTGTAATGTTGTGGCTTAAACAATTTTAACCCTTATCTGTGAAGATGGGCCATGACTGAAATTGGTGGTATTTGGGTTTAAAATAAAAGCAGCTTATGGTCAAACATGCATTTTATACATTACTTGACAGCCATTACAAGTCACCTACCAAAATGTATTGTTGATAACATCACATTAGTTTTACCAATGCCAATGCAGAACTGGTGGTTGGTAGTTTGTTTAGAATTAATCTGAGAATTTATGAAGACTCATATAGACATTACATTTGGAGCATAATTATAAGTTTTGATCTTATTGCATTTATAAGTTTTGATCTTATTGCATTTTCTTTTTACTAGATTTTTGTGCTTTTATTATTACTGATCTGATGATATAGTTTAACTGGCAGTGTGATAGCTTGCACGACAGGGAGGTGAGCCAAACCTGTATCAAATCAGCGTGACATATTAATGAGTGTGGTACACTGGCCGGCCTTACTGTAGCTTTAGGCAATTTTCACTCTCATTTAAGCAAATGCTGTGCTGCTCCCCCATCTCCATCTCAAGATATATTACACACAGAGAGTCAAAATATGATAACACACAGAAAAAAGTTTCCATGATTCTCAAACAGATAGTGTAAATGACTTCCCTCCCTAAAGATAACTGACTGTGGGGCAGAAAGGGCATTCAACCACAAGCTGAATAAAATATATTTGCAAAAATCCTGAAAACAGCAGATGCCATATGACGTTGTGAACAGTATGGTATTATTATTATTAAATTATTATTATTATGCTGAAAATAATCATAAATTTACAAACATACTAAGTGAATATCATGAAAAGGGTAGTCGTTACCATACAGAGGATATGTTGCATCACAGAGAGGCGCAACAAAAAAGACTACTATTCATTTTAGCTTTCAGTCAAAAGGCCTTCTTCTGAAGCAGAAAACACACATACATTCACACAAGCACAATTCACTTACCTGCACATAAACTCATACTTTGTGTTGTTTGTGCTTTTGTGAATGTGTGACTCAGACGAAGGCCTTTTGGCCAAAAGCTAAAATGTATAACAGTCTCTTCATTACACCTGTCTATGACTCAATGTCTCTTCCATATGGTGAGTAGCAATCTATCCTTTTCATAATATTGTTGTTATTTTATCTTGGACTTTCTGTTATTTACACGTATGACATGTGTTTACATGACCTGATTTGCGAAATTAGGGAACATGTTATGTAAACTGATAGCCTTAATAGATGTTAATGCAATGTTCGCCTTTCCAGGCAACACATTTTGTTGGTTGGTTGATTGATTCAGGGGAGGGGACCAAACACCGAGGTCATCAGTCCCATCAGATTAGGGAAGGATGGGGAAGGAAGTTGGTTGCGCCCTTCTGGAGGAACCATCCCGGCATTTGCCTGAAGCGATTTAGGGAAATCCTGGAACACCTAAATCAGGATGGCTGGACATGGGTTTGAACCACTGATCTCCCAAATGGAAGTGCAATGTGCTGATCACTGCACCATCTCGCTCGGTAATACATTTTGTTGCAGAACCAGCCATTAACTGTAAAAGGTGGTAAATTACACCAAGGACAAATCACAGACAAATGAGTATCCCTTTTCAAGATAGTCCACAAATGGCAATAAAGTAGGCAGTTGTTTGGTATGAAACAACAGCAGTTTACAAATGTGTACTTCAAATGCATTGCTCATTCAAGACCTCGTGTTGCCTGAAATATTAATTCCTGACCATTGGTTCCTTATCTAAAAGTATTCAGTTAAGGACCATCTGCATAATTTTGATCCTAAATATTTTAAACACTCTGCATGTTTCTTGGAATTAATAAAACATACTGAACAGCATCTGAGTCCTTTACAGTGTTCAGTTGGTAATGTGTATTTTTTTCACACACACTTTAAATAGATGGTTACACCCTAGTATGAAGTAATGAATAAGACATCATTTGGTATTGGAAGATGAGTACGTAGTGTAAAGGTCTATGTTTGAATATATAATCTGAAATTACATTACAAGTCCAACTGTTACAGTTATTTAAAACAAGTTACAGACATAAAAATACAGATTTACAATAACACGGAATAAAAAGGTTTATTTGGTTCCTAGTGAAAGTAAAAAATATATTTTTAAAGGGCGGGTAGGTTACAGTGTGACAGAGTAGTTGTTGAAGGAATATACTATAACTCTGTATATATAAACCATCCCAGTGTTTTCCAAAATTAATTTAGAAAAACTGCAGCTAATCTCAACGATGATTGTCAGGAAGGCATCTGAATACTCAGGTTTCATCACTTTTTCTTATTGCCACTATGCACATCCACAATAGACAACACTAAGCATCACAAGAGATCTAACAGTACACACTCTATATGTGAACTATAATGAAACAAAAGAGAACACAGTTAATGCTGACATGCTGTTAACAACAGGAAACTGAATATCTGTGGTGAGTGATTGCGTCAGGTGGAGTTGCAAACAGGAGAAAGGAGTTGGGCAACGGGAAGGAAGATTGGGGAAGTATTAGTGAGGGCTGGAAGGTAGGTCAAGCAGGCACACAGAATAGGAATGTCACACTGATGAGTTTATTCTGCCTTTGCATTACTCCCATTGCTTGCAGCTAGAATGAGCTCACTGGTGCCACATTCCTATCCCATGGGCCTGTTGGCTCTCCCTCCCAGATGCCAGTGAACTTTTCCCACAACTGCCTCCCACTTACTCCCCTCCTTTGTACTCTCCTCCCAACACAACCCCTCACCCTACCCTAACAGCACTGCAGGTGCAATGATGTCACCAGCAAGGATGTAACCGTATATATGGTTGTGTTATTGCTCAAGAAGTCAACATCCCTTTTTTTCAGGGATGAATGAGGTATCATTAGTAAAGTTTTTTAGCCAGTTTCTGACATTGCATACTGATTTTCTACTAAAACTTACTATCTGTGGAAACTTTTACCATAAAGGAGACTTGACTATCACTGGCAAAAGGGCATCATAGACACCCAGCTGCATACCCATATTTTATGGAGTTAACTTATTAATCACGAATAAGGACTCCTTTTTAACATTATTTTATTACAAATATCATTTCATTTGTTTTAAAGTACTTATAACTGGATAATTTGTATACAGCTTTGTCACAGATAATAACCGTGACAACTGTGGTAGTCCATTATTTCTGTCTGTTGTGTACGTTGACTTTTCTATACAAATATTCTTTCCAAAATGACAAACATATTTCTCACTGTCACCTTGAATTGCCATTTACCTATTGCTACAATGGCCTAACATGCTTACTGTAACTGACAATGTTTGTCGAGTTAAAGTTCTAGGTTATGCTACCATACTGACAGTCCCTGATCTGGTCATACGAGCGAGGACAAACAATATGAATTCAAAACACATTTTTTGGACTTATGGAAATATATATACAAGGATGCACCACAAATTCATGTTTATTATTTCGTGTCATTTGATTTATTGTTAAAAGTCTTTTCTCTTCATTCCCAGAATTACCCTTACCCCAATGACTACACTTATTCCAAACACTGTCATTATTGAGGGAGGGAGGGGGGGGGAGGGAGGGAGGGGGGGAGAGAGAGAGAGAGAGAGAGAGAGAGAGAGAGAGAGTTCCCATTTGGAGTGACATCTATTGAGAGCACTGAGCCACACAAAATTATTATTACCAGAATGTATACATGTCTTCTTTTTCCATACAAATTATAAATTAAAACCCTTTCAGTGTTTTTCTGCACCTATGTCAAGGGTAACCTTAGGAACTACTGTAGGAATTTTGATACTGTTTTCACTGATAGACAAATTAATTCACAAGGAAGCTTTGTGTATATAATTTATAACACTATGCTAGACAAGTTGTCTGGCTGTAGGACTTAGTGCTACAAGTGCGAAGCTGGGATGGGTCACTAGTTTGAGTAATAGTACCTGCCTTTTGCAAGCAGTACTCTTTCAACTGAACTCTCAACACACAACTGTCACAAATATTTACATCAGTAGACACTAGAAACAAATTTTATTAAAATACTATGGGAAATTGGTCAGAGTATTTTGATATCTATAACTTACAAAAAGTCACAAAAATCAGGTCACAAAACCAAACAGTTTGGAAGACGTAATTTCTAACGCAAAAACATAGGATAAAATACCAACTCAAATGTTATAAATGTTACATCACAAAGATACAACACACCTTTCCTAGGTTACAAGTTTTAAAGATGCTAGATCCTGAAGATCTTGAATCGCCAAACACTTTTTCACAGTTCTCACAGCTTACACCATTGATTAGCTCTGGAGACATGAACTTCTCCAACAGTTGATATAATGTCGTTTTATTACGAAATACGGTTTCGTTGGGTGGCAGTGTCAAAGATATGCAGCCAAACTTGTCATATTTCACAGGTGACTGCAACAAAACGATATGATAAGCTCAAATTATAAACATATGGTAAAATCTATATTACATAGCAAGGAACAAAACTGAATAAAGAAATTACTCTCGACATGTCCTTAGAAACACAGAAATATGGTATTGACAACATGCTACTTGAACCATAAGACATGCAGTGACAATGAAATTAATCGCTTCACTGAAATCAAGTACCAATGCATGCTCTTTACTATAACTGTAACACTAAGTAACAACTACAGTACAAACTAAAGGACTGTTTTCAATACAAAATTATGCATGCTGCCACATCATCTTCCCTCCCTTCTTTCCTTCCTGGAAACAAATCACTAACATATTTGACAATAGTGTAGTAAGTGGCAGGCACAGTAATTTTTTAACACAGCTGAATACCTCAAAGTAAATCCATGTGTAATTCAATCCACCCATAAAAAAGGGTCAAGCACAATTACCATATAGTCCAAAGACAGATCACAGGTATGCGAATTCATTCACGAAACGGAGAAATTGGTGGTTGTGGTGTACAGCATTGATTGTGTTCTCCAGTGACAAAATCAAAACAAGAAATGGGATAGCATTGAGGTGATATGTAAATGTGTCACTAAATTTACAATTACTAGTTCTCATAAGTAAATCTACAAAAATCTGCAAAGAACTATTCATTTTCTAATATGCTGAAGTCTCTTAAAATTATTTGTTATATTATATTTAAAGATAAAAATGCAAAATATTGATACAGAACACTCACCGTTAGTGTTTTCATTGTTACATAGTAAAGTTTTCTATAAAGTAATGGTGGAAGATTCCGTCAGCATATTGTTGTTGTTGTGGTCTTCAGTCCTGAGACTGGTTTGATGCAGCTCTCCATGCTACTCTATCCTGTGCAAGCTTCTTCATCTCCCAGTACCTACTGAAGCCTACATCCTTCTGAATCTGCTTAGTGTATTCATCCCTTGGTCTCCTCCTACGATTTTTACCCTCCACGCTGCCCTCCACTACTAAATTGGTGATCCCTTGATGCCTCAGACCATGTCCTACCAACCGATCCCTTCTTCTGGTCAAGTTGTGCCCCAACTCCTCTTCTCCCCAATTCTATTCAGTACCTCTTCATTAGTTATGTGATCTACCCATCTAATCTTCAGCATTCTTCTGTAGCACCACATTTCGAAACCTTCTATTCTCTTCTTGTCTAAACTATTAATCATCCACATTTCACTTCCATACATGGCTACACTCCATACAAATACTTAAAGAAACAACTTCCTGACACTTAAACCTATACTCGATGTTAACAAATTTCTCTTCTTCAGAAACGCTTTCCTTGCCATTGCCAGTCTACATTTTATATCCTCTCTACTTCGACCATCATCACTTATTTTGCTCCCCAAATAGCAAAACTCTTTTACTACTTTAAGTGTCCCATTTCCTAATCTAATTCCCTCAGCATCACCTGACTTAATTTGACTACATTCCATTATCCTTGTTTTGCTTTTGTTGATGTTCATCTTATACCCCCCTTTCAAGACACTGTCCATTCCGTTCAACTGCTCTTCCAAGTCCTTTGCTGTCTCTGACAGAATTACAATGTCATCGGTGAACCTCAAAGTTTTTATTTCTTCTCCATGGATTTTAATACCTACTCCGAACTTTTCTTTTGTTTCCTTTACTGCTTGCTCAAAATACAGATTAAATAGCATCGGGGAGAGGCATATTATTAGTTACAATCCACCAAAAATACTGCCAACAATATTATGAAAAGGATAGTTGCTACTAACCATATAGCAGAGGTGCTGAGTTGCAGATAGGCACAACAAAAAGACTGTTACAAAATAAGCTTTTGGCCAACAAGGCCTTTGTCAAAAATAGATGACACACACACACACACACACACACACACACACACACACACACACACACACAAGTGCAACACCCATTCTGAATTCTGTCAACTGTGTTTTGTCAGTAGCTGCTTCTCCTCTAAAATTTGATAGTGAATCCCTACCATTGCTACACCCCCCACCCCGCGACTGGATGTGTAATTGACGCTTTTCACACTTTTTCCACAACAATTTCATTCTTGGCTGCCTCCCTCCACAATGACACATATTTCATGATTCACTATTTACCTTCATTTTTCACTAGCAATTTGACACTCAGCTTCCATGAGGAGCTTCTCAGCTTCACAGGGCATAAACTTTGTGTTTATATGGCAGTTAATTGTTTGATTTATAACCACACACATTCAACACCACTAAAATAACAATGGTGTGACTAAAGCTGCCCAGTTTCATGCCTGTATCTTTTTGCAGTTTCACCGATGACATATACTGGAAATCGTTGCTTATACAATGCACCCTTCTTCAAATCTCCACAAATCACACTTCATCTTTTCAGCCACTGAATAATTGCAGCCCTTCTCATTGTCAAAGTTAGCAACATAATTGTGCAGGTCATTACACATAAACACATTTCATAGCTTTGTGAGATTCATCACACGGGATGTTTCAAACCACTTCTGGAAAGTTACATTATCCTCTTATTCATGATAACCACTTGTATTTTCTTAGCAAAACCTTGACTGAGAATTTGAAATACAGCATTCCAGTACGCAATGCAAGTATTAATTTGTCCACCACTTAAAGATTGATTCGAAATTTAACTGTTACACAATATTAATGAAATTTCCATCAGAAATTCCTCGGCAAAATTGTGCATAACTAAGAAACATTTGAAATTTTCATAAATATTTTCTGTCAATTAATAGAAGAGTAGCTGAGATGAATATCTTCTGGCTCTTCACATAGTGCAGACTTCCTTGCTTTTTAAAATATCATCTTTTGAACTGACATGAGTAATATCCATAAATTATAATGTTTCTTTCTCTCATAATTAATGTAATGTATTGCAAATACATAGAAAGAAGGATCCTTTATTGCACGATTATATGATAGCACAACAAACACTGGTAGCAGTTACTTCTGTAAAATATCTGGGAGTATGCGTACGGAATGATTTGAAGTGGAATGATCATATAAAATTAATTATTGGTAAGGCGGAAGCCACGTTGAGATTCATTGGGAGAGTCCTTAGAAAATGTAGTCCATCAACGAAGGAGGTGGCTTACAAAACACTCATTCGACCTATACTTGAGTATTGCTCATCAGTGTGGGATCCGTACCAGGTTGGGTTGACAGAGGAGATAGAGAAGATCCAAAGATGAGCGGCGCGTTTTGTCACAGGGTTACTTGGTAAGTGTGATAGCATTACGGAGATGTTTGGCAAACTCAAGTGGCAGGGTCTGCAAGAGAGGCGCTCTGCATCGTGGTGTAGCTTGCTGTCCAGGTTTCGAGAGGGTGCGTTTCTGTATGAGGTATTAAATATATTGCTTCCCCCCACTTATACCTCCAGAGGAGATCACGAATGTAAAATTAGAGAGATTCGAGTGCGCACGGAGGCTTTCCAGCAATCATTCTTCCCGCGAACCATACGCGACTGGAACAGGAAAGGGAGGTAATGACAGTGGTATGTTAAGTGCCCGCCGCCACACACCGTTGGGTGGCTTTCAGATATAAATGTAGATGTAGATGTAGATAATAGTGACCTATATGACAATGAACGGCTTCTTTCTACAAGCTGCTCAAACATGTCTCTTGCTTCTTCCTCAGCCAGATTTTTCCTGACGTACATAGCTTTGTTGTGCCAGTCTAACAAAATCTATGATGCACAATTCTTCTCCTGTTGTTACAACAGTGTCACTGTGCTTCATTTCAAATCTGTTGCTGTTCTGATTACTATCAGTGCAACAGGAAATAAGAGCTCACCATTCTCCTTTCCTTTCTCAATGCATTTGCTCACCAAACACATTTTTGTATGTCACCTGATCTATGTGGTTTCAAACAATTGTTTTATTTTGCCTTTGTGAAGACTTCTGTAGTCTTTGCAAGAAACCAGTTGGAGTCAATGTACTGCCCTTATATTGGCCAGTTCAGTGACATAATCTCAGAATCTTTCAGAATGGAATTAGATTGTTACAGACTGCTTATCATTGGTATTGGGGATACAGATAAATGTGATACTCTGGAATGAATTTCTACTTTGCAGCAGAGTATGTGCGATTCAAAATTTGCCACAGAAACTTTGTGCCCGGCTGTAACTCAAAGTTTGGAAGATGGGAGGGTGGCAGTGGCAGAAGTAAAGCTGGGAGGGCAGGTTGTTGGTCATGCCAGGATGCTACTGGCTGCAGTAAAATTTTGTTTCCAGGTTCTAGCACACAGAACCCTTACATCACATTTTCAAATGATGTTTATTGCTTTCATCCGTAGTGCTCTCATCACTCAGTGGAAGATTGGTACACCATCTTCAACACCAGAATCCAGATAACATTTAGTTCCAGATCCTTTTCCTTCCAATTAAAACTACTGGCATGTTTGACAATCTCTTCACGCCTCTACGTATAGCTTATTGTAATACCTGTCCATGCTACCTAGGACCTGAGTCTTATCAAACCAGATCCGATGGTCTTCTGGCTGCAAAGTAGTATCACAAGGTATTTGTGAATGGTGAAAAAACAGTAACATACAGAAGTCAACAACTACTGTGAAGTTATACAGAAAAACGTACCTATCATTTGACGAAGTGGTTACTGTATCTAAAACTGTCAAAATAACTACACAAATTAATTTCATTATCAATTTTAACTTCCCTATCTATACAATAGAAATGTTAAGTTGAATGTACAATTCCTTTTTATAGAAAAATTGGTGATAACTTTCTATTATTAAAAAATAAAAAGAATTAAATATACCTCTTTGTGCAGATTCTACACGAAAACAGCCAAGCTCTTTTCAAACAGTTTCAAAGCTGACAAAGTCCTAACACGAGTCTCAAAAGTTAACTAGCCTATTTTATTTTCATTCATATATTTGAAGCTAGTTTCCTGGATCATTTTTAAGTATGTTCTAATAGGAGATAGATGTATATATGAAACTACCGGAGGTCATTGATTATCTTAATTCCCTCCAAAATAAAAGTGACACCCAAAGCAAATTTGATACCTAACAACATATTAACATGACCCTTACATCAAAATTTCATAAAAAGACTACACACAACTGACCATTAAAACAGCAGCACCATGAAGATAGCATGCATCAAATGTTAAATTAGCATGAAATGTACTGCACACGATATGTGCAAATGCTAAGCATTTCAATGCAACCACAGAAATTACATGGAAGTAATGCTGTCTACATTCTGTACATAAGAAAATATAATACAGCAGATTTCTCATTCAGAAGTCACAGCTGAATGTTGTTTGTTTGTAAGCTCATGTTATGCCTTGTGTAAGATGAAGAAACCTTTAAGAGTAAAATGCCGGAATTCAACAATGGCAGAATCACAGCCTCTCGAGACTGCAGTTCATTGTTCTGTGATACTGCTGCTTCAACTGGTCAGAATCCCATGTTTGTAATGCAAATGTGGAAGCAAAGGCTTCATGAGGGCTGTACACGATGCCAACAGGATATCAACGACCCCACAAGACTGATGTCTCCCTCCAGACACGTCACATACCTCGAGACAGGAAATGTAATTGTTTGCAGTAAGACAAGTATCAATACAGACAGTGCACAATGTCTGGAACACCAAAGACTGTCAGCATGGCAACCACTGTTTTGGATTCCCTTGATGCAGCATCAGAGTAGTGCTGCACCCGACAACAACTTTGGACATAGAGTAGCACCTCATTAACTTTCCACACGATTCCCGATTATGTGTACAGCATCACAATGGAAATATCCATGTGTGGAGGCTCCAAGCAGACGGACCATTATCTGATCGCATTTTTCATTGTCAATGGTCCAGCACCCGGCTAGGTAGTATGGAGTGCCACTGCATACACAGCATGATCACCTCTGTTTCGCATAGTCAATAATTTGTTTACCAATTACTACATATCTGATGTGTTAAAGCCGGTGGCTGTGCCTTATCTTTGAGGTCTTTATGATATTTTTCAGCAGGATGGTGGAAAACTGCAAGTGGCCAGTGCTGCTCTGATATACCTCATACAAAGGTCTGGGCAGCAAGTTCTCCCAGTCTCTCACCTCTCATCTGGTCATGGCTAGCTGAGAAACTGGGACATCACTGATCAACAGCCTTACTTTTGATGAACTCTGGTGTTGAGTTAAGGCAGCATGGAAAAATGTACCTGTACCTGTTAACCAAGCTCAGTTTAAATCGATGCCCAGTTAGGTCGAGTTGCTGTTGTTCACAGAGGTGGTAGCTCTATGCACTAAATTTTCACCCTCTGTGCCCCCAAATGGAAATATGTATTATTTTTGTTACACTGTACATGCACATTAAGTAAAATTTTGTTGTTACTTACTATCTTCATGGCGTCGTAATTGTGCGTGCATGCGTGTGTGTGTGTGTGTGTGTGTGTGTGTGTGTGTGTGTGTGTGTGTGTGTGTGTGTTTTCAGTTTCTATCTCAGGTCACTTGAATGCTATCATTAATAGTTACAACTTATTAAATCACCAGCAGATAACCTGTTTAAAAAGAGGGATTTTAAAATACTGTTGCTGTTGTGGTCTTCAGTCTAAAGCATTGTTTGACATAGCTCTCCATGCTATTCTATGCTGTGAAATCCTCTTCGCCTCCAAATAACTATTTCAACTTAAATCTTTCTCAGTTTGCTTTCTATATTCATCTCTTGGTCTCCCTCTACAATTTCACCTCCCCCTTATCCCATCAACCCTAAATTGGTGATCCCTTGGTGTCTCAGAATGTGTGCTATCAACCAATCCCTTCTTATAGTCAGGTTGTGACACAAATTTCTTTCCTCACCAGTTCTATTCAGTACCTCCTCATTAGTTACATGAGCTACCCACCAAATCTTCAGCATGATTCTGTAGCACCACATTTCAAAAGCTTCCATTCTCTTCCTATCTTAACTGTTTATGGTGTATGTTTTACTTTCATACACACCTACACACTATACAAATACTTTCAAAACAGATTTCCTGATGCACAAAGCTGTATTTGATGTTAACAAACTTCTTTTCTTCAGAAACACTTTTCTTGTCAGTGCCAGTCTACATTTCATACCCTCTCTACTTTGGCCATCATCAATTATTTTGTTGCCCGAATAGCAAAACACATCTACTTTTTTAAGCGTCTCATTTTTTAAAATCTAATTCGCTCAGCATTACCTGATTTAATCCAACTACTTTCCATTATCCTCTTTTTCTGTTTTTGTTGATGTATATGATGACACTGTCTATTCCATTCACCTGCTCTTCAAAGTCCTCTGCTGTCTCTGACAGAATTACAATGTCATGAGCAAACCTCAAAGTTTTTATTTCTCCTCCCTGAACTTTAATTCCTTCTCCAAATATTTCTTTTGCTTCCTTTAGTGGTTGTTCAATGTACAGATCGAATAACAATGGCGACAGGCTACAACCTTGCCTCATTTCCTTCTCAAGCACTGCTTCCCTTCCCTTTCATGCCCTTGAGAATCTTCTAACCACTATCTTTTTTATTTACAAGTTGTAAATAGCCTTTCGCTTCCTGTATTTTACCCCTGCTGCCTTCAGAATTTGAAAGACAGTATTCCAGTCAACAGTCAAAAGCTTTCTCTAAGACTACAAATGCTATAAATGCAGGTTTGCCTTTCCTTAACCTACCTACTAAGATAAGTCATACAGTCCGTATTGCCTCGCATGTTCCTACATTTCTCTGGACTCCAAACGGATGTTCCCTGAGGACAGCTTCTACCAGTTTTTCCATTCTTCTCCACAGATTTTGTGTTGGTATTTTGCAACCATGACTTATTATACTGCTAGTTTGGTACTGTTCATAACTGTCAGCACCTATTTCTTTTTTAAATGGAAGTATTACATTCTTCTTGAAGCCCAAGGATATTCCACCTGTCTCACATATCGTGCACACCAATTGGAACAGTTCTGTCATGGCTGGCTCTCCCAAAATACAAGGGAAACTAAATTACAAATCAAATTAATTTCATCAGTTTCGTAGCACTTTACTATTCCACTTTTTATTACCTTTTAAACACATCATCTGATGACTACCTGGTAATAAGTTGAAACCAGTATTGTTCGCTACTTGAGTGTCCTGCAGCTGAAACGTATAACAGATTTTTTTTACACAGTGACACTATGTTTTGCTAAGATAGTGTACACAGTCTGTGTTAATTACTGTCTGCAGCATCTGTTACTACACAATACCATAAAAAATTAACAGAAACAGAGGAACTGCTTCAGTGACATATTTACCTTGTATTTGCATCTTGTGCATGTAGTCTTGCCAGCTAGCAGACCTTCACAAGGTGGTACTGCCCACACAGATCCTTTTACACCAGGTAGGTGGGCATTTTTTAAGCCTGACTGTATACACCTGACAATGCCACTGGCTGACAATGACTGCCTACTTTGACTGTCTTTATTCTTCCAGTCACTGGGACTTCTCTTGTCCATACAATGTGGATGGTGATGTAGATGTTCTTTACTGCCAACACTAGGCATATCACCCTGTGCATGGTTAACTTCATTGTTCAGGACACATTTTTTATCAAAGTCATTTAGTTTCACCGTCGTAGAACCAGCAATACTTGAGCAATCATTCCCACCTTGAACTATGTGATTACTCTGAGACTTGTTCTCAACAGTCAAGTCAGTACTCTCTGTCAGACAAACAAGTCCTTGCCCTGAAGATGCATCCAAATAACTGTTTACAGTGGCAACATTTTCTTTATCGCTGTCTGAAGTCAACTCAAAATCGCCACTCCCTTCACTTTCTGGCAAGCTAGATACACTTTGATTGGTTTCCTCTTGTTCTGCTTCAAAATCAAGCAGATCGGCAAGTGTAGACACTTTCTGAAAGACAAAAATAGGAACATAAAGATGTTAGATTGAACATATGACATTATAAAAACACTTGCAAAGTTTTCAAAGTTTTTCAAGAACAGAGCAAGTTTTTAAAATGTATCAGAAAACTTCTAATGAGCCTTGCACAACATTTTGCAAAAGTATTAAATGATTTAGGAACTCTTCTCATTTCCCCACTAAAGCACATTTACATAATGGCTCAGAAAGAGAGAACTTTTAACTGTGTGGGGGCATTGTTCATTTACTGTCCATAAAAACAGTGTGGTTCTAAAATGTATCAGTAACATCCACAATGATTTTTTCGTGCTGTAGAAGTGTTTGTGTTGTGTGCTCTAACCTCCCCTTCCTCCCCAATTTTGACTGCCATAACAGACATGACATATGACATCATAGCCAATGTTTGCGAGTAGTTTGTGGGAGTTCTGAAATGCAGTACCATTTGCTTATTACAATACTTAGTGCAAAAATTAATGGTTTAAAACAAATTGTTCATTATATTTACATCATTAATATCAACAAGGGATCACACAATTGCACCAATATTCATTAAACAGACTGAAACACTTCAGAATACCTTTACAACAAAGTGTATTCATATGTACTATATACAATTTACAGTACTGTACGTTCCCTGTGAAGTTTCATTTTTAGTCACAAGAACAGGTAACAAACAATAGGTACACAATCAATCAATTACAATTACACAATTACAATGTTTAAGCAACAAAATAGAAAAGAATCTAGTACAAATTAACAATAAAGCCACAGATCCAGTTGATGAGTTTGTGCTTGATATTTTCAAGTGTGGTGGAAATGGACAAGTGGCCATGACAGGTATCATGCTTGTGAAACCTACAGTAAAACTGGTTGAGGAATCTCAAGGTTTCCTAATTTTTCATCACCACATTTCAATAAGCTTCTGACACCATCATCGTTGTCCCAGGTGGTAACAACCACTGTCATTTTCTGCCTCACAACTGAGGAGCAGAAAGAATGGTGTGGAGCCTGTTGAGTCTTGCTTCATTGTGTTATACGCAAATGTTATGACGGGCAGTATTGTATAATCTCTCTGTTCAATGTCAACATAAAAGGAGAGCATATCTGGCAATGTTTTATTAAAGCATTCTGAGAGGCCATCTGTCTGTGAGTGGTAGGGAGTTGGCATCCAGTTAGTTATAACACAATGTGGAATTACCTTAGTCTTGAGCAGAAATCTTTTCCACAGACTTAATCATCACACAGGGCACTCTGTGCTTCAAAACGATGTCTTCTACAAGGAACATTGCAATTTACGAAGCTCTGGCACTTGGCACAGCTCTGGTGTCAGTGTAGCAGGTGAGGTAGTCAGTGCAGACTATTATCCATCAATTCCCATTTATTGAGATGAGGAACATCCCCAAGAGGTTGATACAAAACTGGGGGAAATGTGCTGATGCAGGCAGAATTGATATGAGATGCTCCAAGGAAACAGCGGCAATTATTTCCATCAGTGGCATTCCATTACACCTGCACATAATGTCCAACAGATCGGTAGAGACCTGGCCAGTGATACCTGCACTTGATCTTCTTTAGAGTCTTCATGAATCCCCGGCAACCAGATGTTGGAATACCATAGAAATTCTTTATAGTTCCTCTTATACAATGCTCCATTTATTAACTGGAATTTTCCTTTGGTCAGTTCCTCCTCCTTCAACCCATCTATCGTTTTCAGCAGTGTTGGATATTCCATATGTTCAGCAGCGATGACAGATATTTCACCCATGCTGCTCTGTTGCTCCAAAGGGTTCCTTGAAAGGAATTGGTGTTTTCGTGTTTACATCTGATTTTTTGTACCACTGTGATATTGCACTCCTGAAGCCTCAGTGTTCATCTTGCCAGTTGACCCAACAGACCCTCAAGACTAGTCAGCCAGCATAAAGAATGTTGGTTAACCACAATGGTGAACAGTTTGCCACATAAAAATGGCTACAACTTGATGGCCCAAACAGCTGCAAGGCACTCTTCTTCGTTGTAGAGTACTTCATCCTGGACTTTGAAAGTAGTCTGGGAGTGTAAGCTATCGCCTCATCATCATCTTTCTGAATCTACACTAGAACTGCATCTATCACACAACCACTAGTATTGGTGTGAAGTTCTGTTTTGGAATTCTCGTCATGCATGCTAGGACTGGAGAAGATGGCAGTGCCTCGTTAAGAAAAGGAAAGGTCTGTCTTGCACTGTATTCCAGGAAAATGTGGCATCTCCTTGCAGCAGTTCCTGCAAGGGGCATGCCTTTGTTCAGAAGTTCTTTGTGACTCACCCTTTGTGCACACTCTCAGGTGGCTTGCAGAGTATTAATGTAGATTCAGTAACAGCACATTCTGAGGAAACTACTTAGATCACAATTGTTGTGGTCTTCAGCCCACCAGAAACTGGTTTGATGCAGCTCTCCTAGCTACTCTATCTTGTGCAAGCTTCTTCATCTCCAAGTACCTACTGCAACCTACATCCTTCTGAATCTGCTTAGTGTATTCATCTCTTGCTCTCCCTCTACAAATTTTACCCTCAATGCTGCCCTCCAATACTAAATTGGTGATCCCTTGATGCCTCAGAACATGTCCCACCAACCGATCCCTTCTTCTAGTCAAGTTGTGCCACAAATTCCTCTTCTCCCCAATTGTATTCAGTACCGCCTCATTAGTTATGTGATCTACCCATCTAATCTTCAGCATTCTTCTGTAGCACCATATTTTGAAAGCTTCTATTCACTTTCTGTCTAAACTATTTATTGTCCATGTTTCACTTCCATACATGGCTACACTCCATACAAATACTTTCAGAAAAGACTTACTGACACTTAAATCTATACTCGATGTTAACAAACTTTTCTTCTTCAGAAACGCTTTCCTTGCCATTGCCAGTCTACATTTTACATCCTCTCTGCTTCGACCATCATCAGTTATTTTGCTTCCCAAATAGCAAAACTCATCTACCACTTTAAGTGTGTCATTTCCTAACCTAATTCCCTCAGCATCATCTGATTTAATTCCACTACATTGCATTATCCCCGTTTTGCTTTTGTTGATGTTCATCTTATATCCTCCTTTCAAGACACTGTCCATTCCATTCAACTGCTCTTCAGATCCTTTGCTGTGTCTGACAGAATTACAGTGTCATCAGCGAACCTCAATTTTTTTTATTTCTCCTCCACGGATTTTAATTCCTACTCCAAATTTTTCTTTTGTTTCCTTTACTGCTTGTTCAATATATAGATTGAATAACATCGGAGATAGGCTACAACCCTGTCTCACTCCTTTCCCAACCACTGTTTCCCTTTCATGCCCCTCGACTCTTATAACAGCCAATTAGTTTCTGTACAAATTGTAAATAGCCTTTCGCTCCCTGTATTTGGCCTCTGCCACCTTCAGAATTTGAAAGAGAGCATTCCAGTCAACAACGTCTAAAGCTTTCTCTAAGTCTACAAATGCCAGGAATGTAGGTTTGCCTTTCCTTAATCTATATTCTAGGGTAAGTCATAGGGTAAGTATTGCCTCACGTGTTCCAACGTTTCTACAGAATCCAAACTGATCCTCCCCGAGTTTGGCTTCTACCAGTTTTTCTATTGGTCTGTAAGGAATTCATGTTAGTATTTTGCAGCCGTGATTTATTAAACTGATAGTTCGGTAATTTTCACACCTTTCAACACCTGCTTTATTTGGGACTGGAATTATTATACTTTCTTGAAGTCTGAGGGTATTTCGCCTGTCTCATACATCTTGCTCACCAGATGGTAGAGTTTTGTCATGGCTGACTCTCCCAAGGCTATCAGTAGTTCTAATGGAATGTTGTCTACTCCCGGGGCCTTGTTTCAACTTAGATCTTTCAGTAATATGTCAAATTCTTCATGCAGTACCGTATTTCCCATTTGATCTTCAGCTACGTCCTCTTCCATTTCCATAATTCTGCACTCAAGTACATCGCCCTTGTAAAGACAAGAACTGACAATTTGCAACACGTCAGCCAGTGACGCTATATGCTACTCCACACTGCACGCAGCATAGCTCGCAGCAAAGTGTTTGAATATTAGTCAAGAGAGAACATTACATAATCAGAGTAATGAAAATGCTGCCTCAACTAATGCTTTGGGTACCTGATTAGAAACTGTGCAGTACTTTCCAGCAACTGCACACCTTCACAACTAGTGAAGCCAACATATCAAAGAAAATTCCAATGGTGATAATCCTGTCAGAATCTTTATGTCATTTCAAAGAACCCCTTGACCCTAATACATACTTCTAACTTAAAACTATCATTCATGTTAGAGATATTTGTTAAATGGCAGAGATAATTTCTGCATGCATTCCATTCTTTCAGTCATTTCCACATGGTGAGAATCTGATGAAAGCAGACAATAGTCACAACAGCAGCTTTCATTTGCAAATACAGGGTGTTACAAAAAGGTACGGGCAAACTTTCAGGAAACATTCCTAACACACAAATAAAAAAAAGATGTTATGTGGACATGTGTCCGAAAACGCTTAATTTCCATGTTAGAGCTCATTTTAGTTTCGTCAGTATGTACTGTACTTCCTCGATTCACCGCCAGTTGGCCCAATTGAAGGAAGGTAATGTTGACTTCGGTGCTTGTGTTGACATGCGACTCATTGCTCTACAGTACTAGCATCAAACACATCAGTATGTAGCATCAACAGGTTGGTGTTCATCACGAACGTGGTTTTGCAGTCAGTACAATGTTTACAAATGCGGAGTTGGCAGATGCCCATTTTATGTATGGATTAGCACGGGGCAATAGCCGTGGTGCGGTACATTTGTACTGAGACAGATGTCCAGAACGAAGGTGTCCCGACAGGAAGACGTTCGAAGCAATTGATCGGCGTCTTAGGGAGCACGGAACATTCCAGCCTATGACTCGCGACTGGGGAAGACCTACGCTCAATGGAGCACATTATCATGATTTCATACGGGATACTCTACCTGTGCTGCTAGAACATGTGCCTTTACAAGTACAACACAACATGTGGTTCATGCACGATGGAGCTCCTGCACATTTCAGTCGAAGTGTTCGTACGCTTCTCAACAACAGATTCGGTGACCGATGGATTGGTAGAGGCGGACCAATTCCATGGCCTCCACGCTCTCCTGACCTCAACCCTCTTGACTTTCATTTATGGGGGCATTTGAAAGCTCTTGTCTACCCAACCCCGGTACCAAATATAGAGACTCTTCGTGCTCGTATTGTGGACGGCTGTGATACAATACGCCATTCTCCAGGGCTGCACCAGCGCATCAGGGATTCCATGCGACGGAGGGTGGATGCATGTATCCTCGCTAACGGAGGACATTTTGAACATTTCCTGTAACGAAGTGTTTGAAGTCGCGCTGGTACGTTCTGTTGCTGTGTGTTTCCATTCCATGATTAATGTGATTTGAAGAGAAGTAATAAAATGAGCTCTAACATGGAAAGTAAGCGTTTCCGGACACATGTCCACATAACATATTTTCTTTGTTTGTGTCTGAGGAATGTTTCCTGAAAGTGTGGCCGTACCTTTTTGTAACACCCTGTACACGCATTTGCTCAAAATTTTGCTGATAAACCTCAGTTGCCACTTACCTTTACCAGCGTTTTCTTCTTACCGCAATAATTCAATTATCTTACAAGTGGTTATTGGTAAAAGTGGTTATTTAAAGTGGTTAATTAAATAATTATTAACCATATAAGGAAAAAATAGATTGCTATTCACTGTAAAGATGACACATTGAGTTCAGATAAGCACAATGAAAAGACAATTGCACACTAGCTTTCTGCCACAGCCCTCTTCAGAAAAAGGATACACACCCAACCCCACTCTCCCCCTCCCCTCCCCCCCCTGACACACACACACACACACACACACACACACACACACACACACACACACCTTGACCCACTCATGACCACCATCTCTGGCAGTTCGGACCAGACAACAAGTGTCATGTAGAATGGGGGCAGCGATCTCGAGGGGGCGGGAAAGGGAAGGGTTAGGATGGTACAAGTGAGGGAAAGAGAAGAGCGCTGTCTGGTAGAGTGTGCAGGGATGACTGTCAGTCGACTCAGCATCGGCAGACTGTGGGGCAGGGAGGTGGTGGTGGGAGGGCAGAGAGGGGAGGGAAAGAGATCGAAAAAGAAGAGGAGTGGGAAAAGGGGAAGATGGCTGGGTGCATTTAAAGAGGGTGAGGGGATGAGAACATGGAGAAGATGATAGGGCAGTGGGGGTGGAAACTGTTGGGTGCTGGCTGTGGGGATAGTGGATTACCTTAGGTTAAGGATGGGATAATTTCAGGAGCTGAGACTGTGTTTTAAGGGTAGGAACTCCCATCTTCGCAGTTCAGAAAAGCTGACGGTGGAGGGGAGGCTCCAGATGTATTGGTTACTGAAGCAGCCACCTGAAATCAAGCATGTTATGTTCAGCTGCATGTTGTGCAATAGGGCCGTTTACTTTGCTCCTGGCCACAGTTCCATGAAGTCTATTCATCAACTATCTGTCCACCAGGATGAATAGCCACCACCAAACTGTGGCCAACAGCAATGTGGCACAATACGCAGCTGAATGTAATCCCAGCCTCAACCTATGGTAACCTTCTCTCTCCAAACCTTCCGTCCTATCACCTACTCCCTATTCTCGTTCCAACCTCTCCATGTGCCACCCTCTGCCAACACATCTGCCTATCTTTGCCCTTCCCTGCTCTTCTCTTTTCCTGCTCCCCCTCCCCCCAACCTACCCCACAGACTGGCAGTGCTCTTCTCCCAAAGCCCCACCCCTACCCTGGTATCTCTTCCCTTTTTTCAGAATGAGGCTTTGGCAGAAAGCTAATGAGTAACCATATTTCTGTTGTGTCTGCCTGTGGCTCAACAAGTCATCTTTACAGCGAGGAGTAATCTATCTTTTCCTTATATTGTTGATATTCCAAAAGCGAGTTTCCAGTGTTGAAATAATCATTAAATATTTCCCCTATTTCGTTGCAGTGTGGTAGCTTTATCATGCCCATAATTATTGCTGGTGGTTCTCTTGAATATATGGAAGAGGGAGACAATACCTCACTATAAATAAAAGAACCATACACAGAAAAAGTACAATGTTTCACTGACACCATTTTCAAAATTCACTATGAAAAGAGAGAGAGAGAGAGAGAGAGAGAGAGAGAGAGAGAGAGAGAGAGAGAGGGACCTACATACCAATGAGAATGATCCAGAAGTAAAGTAGAGAGGTTAAGTGCAGGGAAGCAGTCCAAAGGAACAATGGATCAACATTTGCGATTCACGATCCAGACTATTATGAAGCCAGTTTTTCACTTATTATTTATAACTGTAGCTTTTTAGTGCGTTCAGTGGAAAAAAAGAGCACTGTCTGAATGGGCCTTAATAATGTACCCTTTCCTTCAGCTTGGCTTATAGCTGTTGTCTTCCTTAAAAGTTCTATAATCAATAATTTAGTTTTTTTAAATTTTTATTAAATCTCTGGTTACCTGTTTAACATTATTCTTATTTTTTTCGTCGTTCTTATTTAGGGCTTAATGTTCCATGTTCCACACTTCCATGAAATGTGTTCCTAATTGTAATCATGTTTAAATTAACTGATTTTTCCATCGGTGCTTGGCAGAACATGATAGTAAAGTTAAAAAGGAAAATAACTTACTAATGTTCTGCAAACTTACATTCACTTGGTCATGAACTGGTTTTCAGCTTCTCAGGCTATCTTCAGGTGACAACTGAATGTTGCAAACACAGATGTACACGATGTGTGAATTACACAGATATTATTTGTACAGAAGATACTTAAATGAAGAAGTGTTTACATAGAAAAATGTTAAAATAATTATATTAACTAAAATGGGTGGGTGGGTGGGTGGGGGGGACAAAGTTTTTACATGAAGATACATGTGATAAATCAGTCTTTCAAACAGATTCTTCTATCGCCCACTAGAATCATCTGCTGATGTAATATCAGTTCACTTGTACATAAGTTCCCCAACATTTAATTGGAAAAACCACAGTATTGTCAACAGTGGGTGCAATAAGACATCCTGTGAAACTTTAATAAATGCATTCTCTGAAAACTGCCTACAACAGGTAGTTAGGAATCCCACTCTCATGATAGAAATGTATTGGATCTAATGGCAACAAACAGGCCTGACATCTTTGAGGATGTCTACATTGAACCTGGATTCAGTGACCATTACATGGTTTTTTGTTCTTTGGGGCCTGCAGCACAAAATATATCTTTCAATAACATGATTATTATGAATAAATCCCGATACACTCCTATGTAAATTGTTTATATTTTATCTAATTCACAATGAGCCATTTTAGCAAACTGCCATCGTCAGGTGCTCTGTAAATAAGATAGTTTTCCACATACGCTGTTTTTCTGACAGCTTTGATGACAGTGGGTCAGTGATATTACAGGGATCGATAGAATCCTTGTCAGATTCTATATCGAATTTGCGGCTGAGTTAGCCGCCTTCTAACTGCAATTTACTGTATACCGCTCATGCAAAAAACTGTGTCCAGTTCTTGGGAAAGGGCACAAGTCATGCCTGTCTACAAGAAGGGTAGTAGAAGTGATCTATGAAACTACCGTCCAGTATCCTTATCATCAATTTGTTGTAGAGCCTTAGAACATATTCTGAGCTCAGACTCACTGACAAGATCTCAAAGTGGCGCAGAGATTGGAAACTTGCTTTAAATGTTCAGAAATGTAAAATATTGCACTTCACTAAATGAAAAAAATGTAGTATCCTATGGCTGTATTATTAATGAGTCACTGCTGGAACTGGCCAACTCATACAAATACCTGGATGTAACACTTTGTAGGGACATGAAATAGAATGACCACACATGTTCATTCATGGGTAAAGCAAGGGGTAGACTTCAGTTTATTGGTAGAATACTGGGGAATTGCAATCAATCTGCAAAGGAGACTGCTTACAAATCACTTGTGCAACCAGTTCTAAAATAGTGTTCAAGTGTGTGGGACCCGTACCAGACAGGACTCAGAGGGGATATTGCACATATACAGAGAAGAGCAGCATGAATGGTCACAGATTTGTTTAATCTGTGCGAGAGTGTCACAGAGATATTGGAGGAACTGAATTGGAAGACTCTTGAAGACAGATGTAAACTATCTTGAAGGTCTATTAACAAAGCTAAAACGGGGTGTATACGGAGACAAGGAAAAAAAATTCCCAGATTTTTCCTGAATTTCTGGGTTAAAAATACACTTTCTCCTGACTGAAAACATGCTTCTTCAGTGTTAAGTGACAGTATATTTTCCCTTATCAATCCTTTGAATGGTTTTGGTTTTATACATGGGTGTAGAAATTCCCGGCACTTTAGAAAACGAAACTCAGGGAAAAAGACACATTTTGGAAATATCGTTGACGTGCAGCAACACGTACGCTGTGTATTTTGGGATTACGAAAGTATAAATCGGAATTCCACCAAACACCGCATGTTACTTTCCGAATCATTGAAATCGAGATTGTGATGCGCTTTTGTAAGCCAGTCATAACTCATGTCATGTGATCTCGCCAGCGGATATTCAGAGCATAGGGCATGTGACGTAGTCAGCCAACAACAACATGACTGTTGAGTAGCATGAACACACAACCACGGAAAGTTAATAGTTTAAATTAATATACATAGTGTTGCTACAAGAAAAGCAAAGCTTTCACATACAATATGGTCTCTAAGGTTAATAAGCTGCAAGAGAAGCTAAGCTTTCACATATAATGTTTATCTTTTTTTGCATGTGTTACACTTAAGATGTTGTTGTTGTTGTTGTTGTGTTCTTCAGTCCTGACACTGGTTTGATGCAGCTCTCCATGCTACTCTATCCTGTACAAGCTGCTTCATCTCCCAGTACCTACTGCAACCTACATCCTTCTGAATCTGCTTGGTGTATTCATCTCTTGCTCTCCCTCTATGATTTTTACCCTCCATGCTGCCCTCCAATGCTAAATTGGTGATCCCTTGATGCCTCAGAACATGTCCTACCAATTGATCCCTTCTTCTAGTCAGGTTGTGCCACAAACTCCTCTTCTCCCCAATCCTATTCAATACCTCCTCATTAGTTATGTGATCTACCCATCTAATCTTCAGCATTCTTCTGTAGCACCACATTTCGAAAGCTTCTATTCTCTTCCTTTCCAAACTATTTATCGTCCATGTTTCACTTCCATACATGGCTACACTCCATACAAATACTTTCAGAAATGACTTCCTGACATTTAAATCTATACTTGATGTTAACAGATTTCTCTTCCTCAGAAAAGCTTTCCTTGCCATTGCCAGTCTACATTTTATATCCTCTCTACTTCGACCATCATCAGTTATTTTGCTCCCCAAATAGCAAAACTCCTTTACTACTTTAAGTGTCTCATTTCCTAATCTAATACCCTCAGCATCTCCCGACTTAATTCGACTACATTCCATTATCCTCGTTTTGCTTTTGTTGATGTTCATCTTATATCCTCCTTTCAAGACGCTATCCATTCCGCTCAACTGCTCTTCCAAGTCCTTTGCTGTCTCTGACAGAATTACAATGTCATCGGCGAACCTCAAGGTTTTCATTTCTTATCCATGGATTTTAATACCTACTCCGAATTTTTCTTTTGTTTCTTTCACTGCTTGCTCAATATACAGATTGAATAACATCGGGGAGAGGCTACAACCCTGTCTCACTCCCCTCCCAACCAATGCTTCCCTTTCATGCCCCTCAACTCTTATAACTGCCATTTGGTTTCTGTACAAATTGTAAATAGCCCTTCGTTCCCTGTATTTTACCCCTGCCACCTTCAGAATCAGAAAGAGAGTATTCCAGTCAACATTGTCAAGAGCTTTCTCTAAGTCTACAAATGCTAGAAACGTAGGTTTGCCTTTCCTTAATCTAGCTTCCAAGATAAGTCGTAGGATCAATATTGCCTCACGTGTTCCAATATTTCTACGGAATCCAAACTGATCTTCCCTGAGGTCGGCTTCTACTAGTTTTTCCATTCGTCTGTAAAGAATTCGCGTTAGTATTTTGCAGCCGTGACTTATTAAACTGATAATTCGGTAATTTTCACATCTGCCAACACCTGCTTTCTTTGGGATTGGAATTATTATATTCTTCTTGAAGTCTGAGGGTATTTCGCCTGTCTCATACATCTTGCTCACCAGATGGTAGAGTTTTGTCAGGACTGGCTCTCCCAAGGCTGTCAGTAGTTCCAATGGAATGTTATCTACTGCCGGGGCCTTGTTTCGACTCAGGTCTTTCAGTGCTCTGTCAAACTCTTCACGCGGTATCATATCTCCCATTTCATCTTCCTCTACATCCTCTTCCATTTCCATAATATTGTCCTCAAATACATCACCCTTGTATAGACCCTCTACACACTCCTTCCACCTTTCTGCTTTCCCTTCTTTGCTTAGAACTGGGTTTCCATCAGAGCTCTTGATATTCATACAAGTGGTTCTCTTTTCTCCAAAGGTCTCTTAATTTTCCTGTAGGCTGTATCTATCTTACCCCTAGTAAGATAAGCCTCTAAATCCTTACATCTGTCCTCTAGCCATCCCTGCTTAGCCATTTTGCACTTCCTGTCGATCTCATTTTTGAGACGTTTGTATTCCTTTTTGCCTGCTTCACTTAAGATATATCACATAAATGTGCCAGGAAAATTTTTAATAATGACATAAATGTCTGATCTTCAGGGTTTGAAATTCTTCTAAATGGATCATCATCAGAATTGATTTTTAAATGAGAGTCAAACGCTCTGCGATTTAATAAATTCATGGTACATTATTGCACACAGTTCAACTTACGTAAAAGGATATTTACTTTGAAAGTAACGCTTTTCAAACCACTATTCACAATATTTTCCCGCGAACTGTTAGAAATAGGTTCGTTTCAGCAGTTGCAAGAGAGCTACCATGATGTAGGAAGATTGTATGTACGTAGGTGTAAAACATTGAAACTTCATACGTTATGTCATAAAAGAAAGAAGACATCAGAGGATACTCCAAGAGCATCAGAATTTCATTCAAATGGCTCTGAGCACTATGGGACTCAACTTCTGAGGTCATTCGTCCCCTAGAACTTAGAACTAGTTAAACCTAACTAACCTAAGGACATTCGAACCTGCGACCGTAGTGGTCTCGCGGTTCCAGACTGCTCTGCGCATCAGCCCCAGATCTACGATATTTGCGAACCGGGTCAATACTAAAAAACATCGAATTTTCAAAAACATGTTCATCTTGTAGCGCACATCTTTTTGAAAAGTCTGAAACATAAAACACATGTGTTCGAGGAAATGTAAGACATATTATTTGGTCTTAAGTACGCCAAAGTGCAGTGCCACGCCTCTTCATATAGCATTCTTCCACTGCACGTCACTGTATTTCACTCTGTGGAATTGAAACGTGTATATTTTGTAATGCATACCATCAAACTATATTCAGGACAGTAGAAATTGGAATGACTTGCCTATTAGCTAATAACTTGCTGCTTTGTGTGACATAAAATTAAATATAGGTTACATAAAACCAATAAAGACAATAGATAAGCAAGAAATTACACATTTCTTCAATCCTTAGCTCCTAGCATGTTTTCCTCTCTAATCTTGCTACAGCTTTAAATGGTGAGCTTTCCTTTCTGTGAAGGAATCTATTACCTCATCAAAGTTCGTCAAACGTTTTGCTACATGAAAAATCGAAATGTCGTTATCTTATACTGAAAAAGCTGTTAACACAAATATTACCCAAGACCGGTGTGGTTTCTGATTACATCTATTTGGTCACTGTCTGCTAGATAAAACAAAATAGGCCTTTCTAATATGGCAGCAATTTTGTAACACACACCAAATAAACGAGACTGTTTTGGCACAAATAGTCATTTTTATAATGCAACAGAATATAATTCACGAAGAACCAATATCAAATGCCTATTAGGCCTATTACAAGCAAAAAGCTTTATGTTAGGAAATAGTTTCACATTTCACGTTTCTCAAGCACGAGATCAAAAAGTAGTATTACGAAATTTTTATATAAATTTGGGATTGTTTATTCTTCCATAATTTGTTATGTTACCGTTTCTTCTCCTTCCTTGTTCTAACAACCAATCTTGTCATCACCAATTCTGTAGCTATTCCTGCCATTGTCAAAATTTGTTCGCCGATTAACTTCTCTAACCCTGCCAGAATCACAGGTTTAGTTATTCCGCGATTATTTTCCAGTTAGGTGTTATTGTGTGTTCGTACAACACGTTTTCCACGTTACTTCCAGAATAGAACTTAAGCGGCTGCTAGTCGGGGGCTGTGCTACTGGTGTAGCGATCTGGTCAAAAAATTTCTGTCAAAATTTCATTTTCTTGGATACAGCGATAAGATAATACGTAATCTTTCTCACCTGTTATTCCTGTCTGTTGTTTATTTCCATTGTGGTAGTCTGAACCTATGGATTTCGCTAGTAGTTATAACAACACTGATCATTCGTAAACCCAATCAACGACATAATCAGACAGAGATTGGCATTCATCTGTTCAGCTTTACTCTGCTCAGCTCGTATATCCCCATCCCCTTTTGTCTGTGGAAAGTTTATTTCTAGATGTGACGAGGATTCTCCTGACAGAGACATCACGTACACTACGCATGAATTCAAAAATCAACTTATGATTCATTCAGAAATCAACTTAAAATGTGTTCAAAAATGTTCATAAACCAACAGGGAAGCATTTCCAAATAATATGAATAATCGATAGACAAACATGTGCTGGATGCTAGGCGCTTTGTGAAACAATTTTTTTTCCCTCAATAATATGAATTTGGCGCCCCCTTTTCCCGGTAGCATCTAGCTGCTTGCTGCAACTGCTAGCACAGCCAACAGCCACATTCCTGTTGCCAGAAGCGGGAGACTACTACTCAAACGCGACTCAACTGAGCATGCGCATGAGCCCAATTGTAACAGCTAAAATGTATCTAATGTAAACAGTTGTGACTGCATGCTCATTGGTGGCAATTTGTTGTTATGAAGCATTCCATAATCTTCCTAAAGCCTTTGACACATTTTGCAGTTGGCAGACGACTGCATGAGCACTGTGTGTCGTGGTTGTATATGGCGCATTTCCTTTGCAATTTAAGTTATTTTCGTTTTTTCTCTCATTTATATTTTATTCTTGGAGTATTATTCTGCAGTAGCAGGGTACAGTAATATCCTTTGTTAGAGTATCGGTTCTTACCAGTCAAAATTACAAAAATTTAACTGAAAAATAAAACAATGAAAAATTCCCGGAATTCTAGAAAAATCCCGGGGTTTATCCGGTTTTCTCCTGGATGAAAAAATTCCTGGGTTTTTCCCGGATCTCCCGGTTGTCCCGGGTCGTATACACACTCTGAAAGAACTGGCATTAAATGATTACACTAGGACTATACCACAACCCCTACATACCACTCACTTACGGATCATGGAGATAAGATTAGAATAATTACTGCACACAAAGAGGTATTCACGCAATCATTATTCACACACTCCATACGTAAATAGAACAGGAAGAAACCCTAATAACTGGTACAATGGGATGTATCCTCTGCCATGCACCTCACAGTGGTTTGCAGAGTATAAATGTAGATGTAGATGTAGAACTATAAACCATCTAACAAACTGCTTCATGCATTGTCCACATCTCTGTCCTGACTGATAATATCTACAAAAGAAAAAAAAAGAAAATGAATAAAATTACACCACTTCTGTATGCTGGCCAACAGCAAATCACTTAGCAGTTACAAAGCCTCATGTCCAACAGCAAATCACTTAGCAGTTACAAAGCCTCATGTAAAATTCCATGTATTGGCAGCATTTCAAACCATCTCACAAAAAGAAGTTAAATTTCGCAATTACAGACCAACGCCAATAACATATAAAAATTTTTATTCAATAACAAAGACAAACTGAAAACCTAGGCACAGAGTGGTATATATAAAATCACTTGCAAGCAGTGTGGAAATGTGTATATTGGTCAGTCAGGCAGAGCTGTGGCAATCAGGCTATGTGGACATATTTATTTACAACTGGTTTCAATCATGAAGCATCCTCACAGTGGGAAAACATCAACTGTGACAACTTCACATGTCATACATCCTATTTAACCAGAAAATTATATGCCATTGCTGACTTGAGAACATCAGAAAATGATACTTAATGTAACAATACCAGCTTAAGCAAGCAGAACAATTGAAAACATGTAACATCACTAAGTGCACAAGTGTTAACTTACTGCGTGGTGTGTATGAGCACTGGTACTGTGCACTTACTGCTGTTATATGTTTTCGATGTTTTCTTCGAGCTTAAGCTGGTATCATGGTGGTAAGTATCATTTTCTGATGTTTCAAGTCATTATGGAGTATACTTTTCTTGTTAATTAGCATGTATGACATGTGAAGTTGCCACAATAGCTATCTTCCACTGTGAAGATGGTCCATGATCAAACCTGATTGTGAATAAATATACTGTAAGGCAGCACAGTGAACTTCATGCATTTCTCCAAGTGTATCGATTATGTTGACAGATGACTGAAAAAAAAATTTTTGATTAAGGAAGAAAGATTCGACCTTTATTGATAATCTTATATCAAAAAACTATTCATATGATGTAGAATGTGAGGTTTTACATTCTGTCAAAAAAAAGCATAAAAGATGACCCTAATGGAGATACTGGAAATCAACAAACACGTGACACTGAATGCCAAACTAGTATTAAATTTTAGAATTCAATTTCCATCTTACTCTTTGTTAAATTAAGTTTTTGTTACAAATACTAGTTTCAAATTGCAAATACAACTTATTTCTTATCATTTGTCAAAAGTAGCTCCACATGAAACTTTGTTTATCATTACTTTTTTTAGTTAATGTAATTACTGTAATGTTTTCCTTTGTAAACACTTTGTCACTTGTGTATTTCTGTACAAAAATATCTGTGTATGTTGCTATCATGTTTATTTGATTTGCAACATTCAGCTGTAACCCAAAGATGGCCCGAGAAGCCGAAAGCCAGTTCACGACCAAATAAATATAATTTTATAGAACATTAGAAAGCTTTTTCCTTTTTAATAACATTTAAATTGTTTATTTAAGGAAGACTGTTTACCCATAGCTAAGAAAATAAAAAGCTCGTTTGGTTCTACTGTGAAACTAAACTAGTCACCACGGCACGATTATTGTTGATTAAAATATGTTTGTTACCCATACAAATAGGAAGGATGAAACATTGATTGCTCTTTATATTTTATAATATGTACTATACAAAATGTGCTAAATCAAAGTAGAACTTAGAAAACAAAAATCTTTTACCAAAGGGAGACAAAAACAAGGAAAAAGACAACCACCAGCAATTACTCATTTTAATTGAACTGAAAGTATCCAATACCGTGGTATTAGAATGATGGATCTCTTCCTCAATTGTTGTCATTATTACGTTCAGAAGTTCATGTACATCATGCTCCTCAGGTGAAATTGTCCAGCCCTTGCTGAAGAGACATTTAATAACATTTTCCGCTGTGTACGGATCTTCAGATACGTTTGGATGCTGCCCATTCACAACTGAAAGTAAACAGATACAAATATTACCTACGAAAGTAACATAAAATGTAATTTAGTAGCTGTACAACAATTGTAATGTTTAATACATCACAGTCAGGGTAGCATATTTGGACATTTTCTCTGTAATGTATGCATCATTTACGCATTCAAGTTGTTGACGTATTTATTACATTTATTTAATCAGGTCCTTCAGCTGTTTCTTACATCAGCACAGGATAGAGTTATGGAAAAAAGTTCAGATACTTTCTAACATGACATTGCAGATAACAGAATTGAGGTCTGCAGCTTTGTAAATCAAAATGACATGTTTTTAAAGTAAAATCATCAGTCATATAACCAATTTGATCTTATCTTCCACCCTTCTCAATTTTATGTTGATCTTTTTAATCTATGTATCTAATGCAAACACTATCACTTTCACATACTACGATCTTTATCAGCCCCTGTAATTCCTCTCCAATACAGTCCCAGGTCTTAATGTAAGCCCTACTGACCTGTTTTCTTCTGGTGAGGGTTTCAATGTGATTCTTTCCTTGCCTATTGTTTATCACTTCATTTCAGACACACTACTGGCTATCAGCATGACAGCTAAGTGCGGGATGGGTAGCACATCCGATATCAGCACATCTGACTGTAGACAGACAGTGGTTGCCAAATATATGCAAGGTAAGTGTTAAGAGGCACTACGATTTTCACAAGCTACTGTATCAAGAGTGTATGGCGAGCACATCAGTCAAGGAAAACTGTCACCACTAGTGTCACTGCCACAGGCAACAACATGTTGAAGAAAAGTGTTGCCATCAATTATCTTGGGTTCTAGCAGTGAAAAGATCAGCAACCGTACAGCAAATTAGTAACCAATTCAATGCTGGATAATAACGACTGTGAGGAGTCATACTGTCCAAAACTATCTCTACACTGTACCTATAGAAACCACCACAACAAGCATGTAGGTCTGCTCACGGTCTGACTCTGGGTACAGGGATTAGCATCAATGCAGGAACACTACCAACAGATACCCCAAGCACAGAAAAAGGACCTCGACTGATGAGTCACACTACACTTTCAAACTGGTACATGGCAAAGGACAAGAACAATGAAAATCAAATGAGGTGATGAATCCCTCGTGCCAACAGAGTACTGTTCAAGAAGATGGAAAAAGGATTTTCATGTAGCAAGTGTTTACCCAGGTTGAACTCTGGCTGCTGATATATCTGCTGTAATTTATTTATGGTAAAACATACAGTAACCACCTGACATGTGCTTCTATCTGCTTGTTTACAGTACTACAGAGATGACCTGGTCCTTCACTGAGACAATGCGTCACCCCTTTCAGACATTTCTTCTGAAATGTGTCAGAGTAGTTTGCGGAACATTCCAAAGATATGAAAAATCTTTGTTGTTTGATAGAATCTACGCCACATCATCTCACTGCAATTAAACTGCTCAGGAGTACACTTTATTGGGCCATGTAAATTTGCGGCTTGCTTCTGTAAGTGCCATATTCCAAATGATTCCAGTTTATTCTTCCCTACTTTTATAACAAATCATGTTACACTGCAGATGCAAATCAGGGAGGTTTTTTCTCAAATTCATAATATTATTTGATGTCATGGGGCTCTCTTCTTGAACAAAAAGATCCATCCTCCTGCGAAAATTGGCTATTGATTTCTTTCTTAGTTTGTCCACTTTGTGAAATTACACTTTCTAAGCTGCAGAATATTTTGAAAGGCTGTTTTACCCAAGTCTGGTGTTTACCAAGTCACTGTACTGCTGTGGCCCACTGGCTACATCTGTTTCACACTAAAAATCTTGAAGTTGTGTCTTCAATTGATGTTGGGACTTTTTCTGGCACTCTCTCCTCCAGTAGTGGACTGTGTATGTAAAAAATGCCTTATTGCACAGTAATTCATATTCTACATTAACCTGTAGGTCTCCCTACATGAGTAACTCTCTGAAAGAGGCAACTGTCAGGTCAAGGGTGGTAATGACACAATTTTCATTAGCAATGTACCTAACACTGGTGGCCTTCAAAATAATCAAGGCTTTCTCTCACTTATTCATCTTTCAAACAATGGAAAACAACAATATGATGGAAGAAAGTTGCTACTCTCTATATGGTGGAGATGCTAGGTCGCAGATAGGCACAACAAAAAGACTGTCACAAATAGGTTTTCAGCCAGCAAGGCCTTCGATGAAAATAAACGACACACACACACACACACACACACACACACACACACACACACACACACAACTGCAGTCTCTGGCAACTGAAGCGATACTATAGTGAGCAGCAACTTTCGTTTCACAATAGTATTCATCTTTCAGTTTGATATATTTACTTTTGACTTTGTTTTCCTTACACTCACAATAAATTCTGTGCTAAGTAAACCATTTAAAACGTCCAGCAGCTTTTCTTTGCCTCCTCCGATTGATAAAATCCTGGCAGTGGTATCTATTTTGTCCTCCTCCAGCTGAATGGTCATATAGATGGCTGCCATGCGGAGGACTCAGTTTCAGTTCCTGGTACTGTCAAGGATTTCTCCTTGATGGGAGGACTGGTATTGGGTGCACTTAGCCTCATGATGCCAACTGAGGGATTACTTGATTGAGAAGTAGCAGCTCCAAGCTCTGGAAAGTCAGCAAAATGGTCAGATGAGTGGCGATCTGCCCCTCCATATCACATCTGCATTATGTCACATGGCAGAAAATAATGTGAGAGCCGTTTGATATTCCTTGGGCCATCAGGGCCTGGATGAGAAACTTGTATTGGCATCTATTGTGTTACACTTTCTGTCTCCTGAAATTTTCTTTCAGTGTCTCCAGTGCTTCTTCAATAAATGAACCCAACAATGACAATAAGCTGCAACCTTGCCTTATAACATACTTGACACAAACTTGTCTCTTCCCGATGTTTCATTTTCGTCATTTCCATTTGGTTTCTATGGTTCATTCAACTGACTTCATGCTTCATCCTCATAACTTTTAACAGTTCATTACACTTTATATAGTTGAAAGCTTCATTTGGGTCCACAAATGCTAGGAAGATAGTCTGGTATATATTATCTCTTCCACGACTAAGCACATGGGCAGAATTGCTTCTCTGATTTCTTCACCTGTCTTGAAGCTAATGAATTGATCTTTATCCACAGTCTTCTCAATTTTTCTTTGTGTTATTGTGATCATGAACACACAAATGTTTGGAAAATCATGGTTTGTACACAGTTGTCTTGTCACTTCGTTAAACAATAAATTTCAGTCTGAAATGGACTATCCTCAGGTACAATGTTATATCATTAATCAAATGCATGACAACATAACTACTAACAAGCATCCTACAAAAAAAAAAAAAAAAAACAATGTGTTAAGTCCAACTAGTAAATACAGCACACAGTAGCCAAGACACATCATGTGCTTTGGCACATTACCTACTACGTGCTGGACTGCTGGATGTAATCCAATATTATAGTTGGATTTAAAATGTTGATTTACTGCAGGATGCTCTTCAATAGTTATGGTTTGTCACACAGCTCACTAATGATGTCACGTTATACCCAAGGATGGTCTGTTTCTGACCAAAATTGGTTGTTTGATAAAGTGACAATACAGTTGTGTCCAAATCATGATTTCCAAAAGTTTCTAGAAGCTGTAAATCATCATCTCCTCAAACTAACAGGTAAATATGACATATCAGACCAACAGTCCACCACTGAGATGTTGCATTGTGGGGTAGCTCCATTTGCTGCAATTATACTCCCCAAATGCATTCTTTTTTCTTTTTCTTTTTACAGTTTGCACATAACACATACATGACAGTTACCTGAAATAGCTGATCTCTTATTCACACTGTATTTCATTAAAATTTGATATCCACAGGATAGTGTTCAGATTACTTATGATAATAGTATATTTGGTTCTTACAGAAAAATTTTGCTTTAGATGATTATTCATGATTTACTAGATGGGTGAAGGTGAAATGTTCCTATGAGCAAATAGCAGTTTCTAAATGAGATAGCTCAATTGAAACCCCTCATTCTCTTCCTCCAAACAATTCATATTTCATAAGTTATTTGTATTCAAAAATTTCATGTTCCAGAATGTTCCAATCTTAAATTGTGATTATTTCCAAAATTCAGTACCTCAGTTTTATAGTCCTGATTTTCCTGATTCTGAAAACATCTACTTTCATTAAGAGAACCTGTATATTAATTATTGTCAAGATTTTATTAGCAAACTTTCTTCTCCTTAAGGCACCGTCTTCTGAGAAAGTTTGGTGGTCCACACCGACATCTTTGGACGTGATGTTGCAGCATGGAAGGCATCTTCCGATATGTAATTGCACCCTTTCCGAAGTCCTTCAGCTATAAGTTTCTTCCCTTCCAATAGGCCTTTTCCCTTGTATTTTCCCTTCAATGACGAGTTGTAATAACTGGTATCATTCACCTCTCATAATGCATCCTAGATATTAAGTCTTCCTTTTTTTATAGTAAGGAATGGTTCTTTTTGTTTTTTCATCCAATGGAGGACCTCATTTGAAATTTTCAGCACCCAAGGTATGCGTAAGAGATGGTGATATAGACGCATTTCATTATTTTCTCTAGATATTGGTAAAGGATCCAGCTTTCACATCCTTAGAGAAGAAGGGAGAACGTGTAGCAACGAATCATTCACATTCTCCATTGCAGACTAAGATCTGAGCTTATGAAAAGTTTTTCATGCTAATGCATTGTCTCCTGATCTGTCCTATTCCAGATCTGAGCTCTTTCTTTCAGCCACACTGCTTATCCATCACAGTGCCCAAGTACTTCAAGGAGAATACATATTCAATCTAATTTTCTTGTCAAAGAAAATAAGATTGAATAAGGTTGCTTGGATTCTTCTTATAGACAAGACTACAACTTTGATCTTGGAAGTGTTGACAAACGTGCCAAACTCTTTACTGCACTGAACTAACTTGTCTATCTTGTGTTGGGGCACAGATAGGCCATTTGGTATGGCAACACTGCCATTTTTGTACCTAATATTAATAATAATCTTTCCACTTATAATGACCCGAGTGCTTTCTTCCACCAACAGTCCCCTGAAAATTGCTTTGGATTAAATGTTGCACAAGAGAGGTTGTAGTATAAAGCAATGAGGAATGCCTTTACAAATTGTAGTTGCTTATGATGTTCCTTGGGCAGTTTTTACATCTGTGGTCTGATTCTGATGCAGAGTGTTGCTGATACGTAAATCATTTAGGTCAGTACCAGTGGAAGTCAAAATTTCCACCATTTTTTTATGTCTCATGTAGTCAAAGGCTTTTTTATAGTTAGCGAAACAAGCGTACACATCAACATTCATATCTCTGAAACTATGCACTAGTATTTTTTAGGGAGAAGAGTGCTTCACAAGTTCCAACCCCATTTCAGAAGCCAAACTGAGTCACATCCATTTGTGATTTCTTGTAAATCCACATGTGTATGATTCACATAAACATTTTGAGTACATGAGACATCAAACTAATCGTACGATAGTCATCACATGGGAAGAGTTGGTCTTCTTTGGCACTGATATAAAAGTAGATCTCAGCCAATAATAAGGTATCTTTCCAGCTACAAAGATAACACTGAACAATGATGTTAGGAGGCTGAGGCCAATCGAGTTCTATTCAGCTAAAACATTAATAACTTCAACACAGACCGCGTCTGGACTGGTGACTTTACCCTCCTTCTGCAGTTTGATGGTATGTACAATTTCACCGTTTGTGACTGCAGAATTGACTTCACTGATCCTTGCATCAGGTGAAGCAGATTTCACCTGTATCCTCTTTGAAAAGGGCTTCAATGTACTCCTTCCACTTTTTGAGTTTTCCTTCAAACTCTGTAAATCCCTTATTTGGTAATAGCTATCTCCCACAAAATTGTACAACTACTATAATTTCTTAATTATACAGCTATTAGTTAAAGAAAATGTTCTGTCTTTGTCTCTCTCATTTTTCCATGATCTTATATTATTTCTATATATAAAGTCAATGTGCTGACTGACTCTCACCATCATCGTCCAGCCCAAATTGCTACGGATAGAAACTTGAAATTTGAAGGAGGTGTTGATCTGATACTGTAGCTGTTGTTTAAGAAGGGATTTTCTGAAATTCCAACCCTAAGGGAGTGAAACATGGGATGAAGTGTTTATTTGAAAAATGTCGCCATTAAGGCAGTTTTGAAGCTAGACCTACGAATATTGGTATTTGGTTTCTCAGTCAAAAATAAAGAAATACATGTTTCAGCATTTTTGGAAATTAAACCCTATAGAAGTGAAATAGTGGGTGAAAGCTTTTTTTGCAAATATATCATTATTGAAGAACAACTAAAGTATTTTTAAAGCTACATCTATGAACAGTGTTTCAGTGTTTTTGGAAATTGAGCCCCTAAGGTGGCGAAATAAGGGGTGAGATTTTTTATGAAAATATTTTATTATGAAAGCATTTTTAAAGTTAAATCTATGAAAATTTAAATTTGACTTGTCAGTGAGGAGTAAAAATATGTGTGTGTCACTGTTTTTGGAAATTCAACCCCTACATGGGTGACACAGGGGATGAAAATCTTTTATGGCAATATTTCATTGTGCAAGCATTTCCGAAGCTAAATCATATGCATATCACTGTTTTTGTGAAATTCAATCCCGAAGGTGGTGAAATAGGGGATGAAACATTTTATGAAAGTATTTCATTTTGAAAGCATTTTAAAGCAAAAGCTAAATCTTTGAAAATTGGCGTTTGTCTTCTTGGTTGGAGATGAAAAATATGTGTTTTACTGTTTTTGGAAAGTCAAAACTTCAGGGGTTGAAACAGGGTCAGACTGATTCAGTGACTCATCTTTGCCCAGCCCAAACAGCTAAGGGCATAAATTTGAAGTGTGGACTTTACACTACAGGCACCATTTAAGAATGGATTGTCCAAAATTCCACTCCTAGGGGGGTGAAATAGGGGATGGAAGCCTTTTTGAAAGTATGTCACTATTACAGGAATTTTGAAGTTAGAACTACGAAAACTGACATTTGGTTTCTCATACAGAAAATAAAAAAATGCATGCTTCAGTATTTTTGGAAATTCAACCACTAAAGGGGTAAAATAGTCTCAGTGAAATTTTATTTGAAAATAGATAATTACCAAAGAACTACTGAAGGATTTTAAGGCTATATCTGTGACAACTGGTATTTGACTTCTCAATTTAAAAAAATATATATATAAAGAAAGAAAGAAAGAAAAAAATACACGTTTCACTCTTTCTGGAAATTCAACCTTTAAGGGAGTGCAATAGGGGATTAAAATTTTAATGAAATATTTCGTTATATTAAAAAATACTTAAAGCTAAATTTATGAAAATAGGTATTTTACTTCTCAATTAGATATAAAGAAATTTTTGCTAGGGGATAAAAGAGGCTATGGAAATATATCCACAACACAAAAGGCATGATGAACAAAACTTTTGGACTCCAGCTACCTGAATCACTTTTTGGTCTGAACTACATTCTGAGAAGATCATGCTTGTATGGCCTTAATTAGTATGAAAAGCTTAGAAGGTATTGCAATATGTGAATAACATAAAAACTCAACCAAACAAACACAAAAAAAATCTCTGCAGGCCATACAGTTTACACAAGTGAAGCAGCAGGCACTAAGCTAGTTATTAAATATGTTACGCGTGTGATTATGGTACTACAAGTGTCTATAAATTGGCTTCTCATATGAAGACTCAGTCCAACAGTAGTCAACTATTAAAATGTAAACTTCTTTGTGAATTTGGATTAAACTACCAAAATGTACAGTTCCCAGGTTTCTGCATTTAGTACTCAGTAAGTATATACAGTAACTACATCCGTCAAAGTCAAGTTTGAACAGTAAAAATATGCACTACTACATAAAAACTTATTAAACATTGTGTTATTCATCTGTCACAACTCGACAGTTACACTGCAAAATAAATATGACACAACTTTAAAAAAAAAAAAAAAAAAAAAAAAAAAAAAAAAAAAAAAAAAAACCTCAGTCACAAAATCTTGGTTTAGATGAAGTGTTGACCTTTGATATATTAACTGTCTAAATTATTGAATACAAATCGATCACTGCAAAATTATGTGTGCCAATAAATATGAGATGATCACAAATTAATTTCTGCAGTGCAGTGCTCATTATTTAACAACTTGACACCAAATAAAATAATCACAGTACGACTAATCAAGAAGAATTTTACCTAGACTTCGAAGGCAAAAATCCATATCAGTAAAACTTCAGCTTTTATGTTTATCTGGTTGTATTGTCTTTGTACTGTGGAATTAATTCTTTCCAGGAAATTGGTGACTGTAACTCACATTTCATAAATTCAAGACATTAAATTAAATAACTTTATAGTTTCTACACTACTCACTCAGTTTAGTAATTCCAAAAAATCAAATTCTGCTAAAATATCATATTAGTGGAAGATTCCACTAAATATGGTACATTACTAGATCTTGGATTTTTAGGTGCAAAAATGTGTCCCAAAAGTCATAAAAAAGGTGTCAATTCAAAATGTGAATACTTATTATGGAATGCATATATAAATAATTAAATCATGGACCTCCTAAAAAGAGTTCACTCAAGCAATGAAAAACCTGGATTAAAACATCGCTGTACACATTGATCTACTTCACTCAATCATTCTGAAAACTGTTTACACAAATAACATTCAACATTTTCATGTTTTAATTGCTTACAGTCACCCTCCTGCATGAGTGAATTCCTGCTTATATATGCAAGAAAAAGTACCACCACAGCTGTATCTTGAGAATGACTATATTGTCTCACACGACTAGTTTCGGCGGCACATTACCACCATCCTCAGGCCCCACCACTGCCAAAGGGGTATTCAATTTCCTTGGCGCATTTATTGTGGAGTCCTTGTTATTAGTACACGTGAGCTAGCTTTCCTTAGGAGTCTCTGCTCAACACCACGTCGTCTCCAATGCATTGGAAATTTAATACTCTTTTGGTAGTGTTTGGGCCTGAGGATGGTGAATGTGCCGCTGAAACTAGTAATATGAGACAATAAAGTCATTCTCAAGATTCAGCTATGATGGTATCTTTTCTCATATATATCGTCAGTTGAAGACCCTCATCAATGCAATAGGACAGACATCCATAAATTGAATTCTTGCTTCATAGTCCTTCATATCACTGAGTCCATCATCAAGGGGTTCAAGAAATGCTGCATATCAAATGCAAAATGAATTGTAGTGAGTATGAAGAACTGTGGGAAGATAACGAAGGAAATCTGGGAGGGAGGGAGGGAGGGAGGGAGGGGGAGGGGGGAGAGAGAGAGAGAGAGAGAGAGAGAGAGAGAGAGAGAGAGAGAGAGAAGTGAAATAAATACCAGTGCGGATAGTGATGAGAATGAATAAGACAAAATAAGATTGTTAGGTGCCAATGTGTTAAATTGTATGTTAGATCAAATGTTTACCATACATGCTTACTTCCTACAAGTAAGTAGGAGTATTTACAGTATTCTGATGTAAGCACAACATGGATTCCAATAAGGCGAATCTTCAGGAAGACTTATCTCCAGCCTAACAGACTATTATAGTTGTGAAACTTCCTGGCAGATTAAAACTGTGTGCCAGACCATGACTAGAACTTGGAACCTTTGCCTTTCGCAGGGAACCTTTGCCTTTCGCAGGCAAGTGCTCTACCGACTCAGCTACCCAAGCGTGACTCACGACTCATCCTCACAACATTTTAGATGCATTAGACAAAAGACCCTTGGTATCTGCTGTTTCTGAATTTGTCTGAAGCTTCTGACAAAATCACTCACGCAGTTATAACTGAAAAATGTAGTGCAATGGATATAACTATATGTTAACAACAAAAATAGTAAGTGACTACAGATTCTGGGTGCAGATCTGAAATCAGTGCCATTAAGTATGGTGTACTTCATGGACCTGTACTTGGCCCCCTTTTTTCAGCTTATTAAAAAAATATCAAAGTCACTGAGAAGAAACAAAAAAATGCAGTATGCTGATGGCATTAAAAAACAGAGAAAAAGCTAGACACACTTGATGACACATTTATTTCAGAACATAACACAGTGCACTGACTCAAAGAGACTGACTCAATAATAAATCTAAAAATGAGAAAGTTCATAATATTCACTGATAAAGAAAAGAAAAATCACATAGATATATTTCTAAATGAAACAAGATGGAAATAGTTACCTCTGTAACATTTTTTAGAATAATGGCAGACAACGAACTCCAATAGAGACAACATATAGACCATGTCTGCTGTAAATTAAGCACTATTTATTAAGAAACAGCTTGCAAATTATGGAAATAAATAAGTTACGTATACCAAGAACCTAGCTTTCTTTGAACCATACTCACAATATCAAACTACATTTTAGGAAAATCCAGTACTAAAAATGATGCTGCTGTTGTGATCTTCAGAGCAAACAGTCATCTGATGATGCTCTCCACTCTGGCCTACCTTTTGCAAGCCTTCCACCTCTGCCTAGATACTGCACTCTTCATCAATCTGAACATACATACTGTAGTCAAGTCTAGGTCTCCCCTCTACAACTGGTACCACCCCCCGCCCCTCTCCTCTAACTTACCTTGCATTACCAAACTCGTGCCTCCTTGATGCCTCAAGAAGAGATCTATGAACTGATCCCTTTTTTCATTCACGTTGTGTCTTTCCCTCATCATTGGTAATCCAATCTACTCAACTAATTTTCAGTGTTCCCCTAAAGCACGACATTTTAAAAACTTCTAATCTCTTCTTATCTGACCTGTTTATCATCCATGTTTCGCTTCTGTACAGGTGTTCATTCCAGACAAATACTTTCTGAAGAAACTTTGTAACAATTAAATTTACATTCTTTGTTAACAAATTTCATTTTTTTCAGAAACATTTTTCTTGTTATTGTCAGACAGCACATCCTCTCTACTTCGGCCACTGTCAATAATTTTACTGCCCATATAACACAGCTCACTGACTACTTTTAGCCTCTTATTTGAGAATCCAATTTCCCTAGCATGACACGATTTAATTCAACTACATTGTATCAGCCTTATTTTAATTTTGTTAATATTCGTCTTATTACCTCTTTTCATGACATTTCCATTCTATTCAACTGGTCTTACAAGTCTTTTTTCGTATCTGAAAGAATTACCATGTCACCAGCAAACCTCAAGGTTTCATTTCTGTTCCCTGAACTTTAATTTCCTTTCCAAATGTATCCCTGGTTTCCTTCACTGCTTGCTCAATTTACAGATTGAATAACGTCAGGAATAGGCTACAACCTTGCCTCAGTCCCTTCTCAATTACTGCTTCCCCTTCATGGCCTTTGCTTACTGACTGCAGTTTAATTTCTGCACAAGTTTAAATAATCAATTACTCAATGCATTTAACCCTCTAGTGCGTAGTGATGCATATATGCATCAGTTTATTTCCTAGAGTATTTTCATTCACTGCAGCTTTACTGAGTGCTGTAAACATGCTCGCGCATTTATGAATCGTTCAGCAATTGTTTCCTGGCCAGAGAAAATATTTATTGTGAAGCAGCTGCCTGTTAGGTAGCATTATCTTTGGTAGTGGCATTGTAAACATTGTTTATGCTGTTCACCATTTTCGGCTGATTGTAGATGAAGCAGTAATTCAAGGTAAGTGGCACAAAAATTACAGCCATAACTATAATAGTTTTTAGTAGGAATTATAGGTATTTATATATTTTTTTGATGTTTCGATAAAAGATGTAATATGAATGATTCATATATGAATCATCGTGTGTAAAGGAAAATAACACACACAATATTTGTTCAATATAATAGAGGGAAACATTCCACGCGGTAAAAATATATTTATTTTTTCCTGATGAGGCAACAGTTTGTTGTGAAAGCTTGAATTTTGTGTGTATGTATGTGTCTGTTTGTGTTTCTACCGACCTGCCAGCACTTTCGTATGGTAAATATACAATATTTGTTCACTTACATTTCACGTAGCTATTTCTTTTTACTGTTCCTTATAACATTATGTTTGTTTTATATATGAACACTGTCTCTTGTTCTTGATCACCTAAGTATGGCTTATATAATATAAATAATAAATTATAATTTATAATTGTATAGAACAGTTTCACTACTGATATTAATGCTGTCAAAAATGCCACTCTTATAATGATTTCATCTTCTTTCTAGATGTCAGTTCACTACATAGATGAGAAAGGAATTAGAAGAAAATTGGATGATAAGGGCATCTCTTTCTTATTGAGTAGTATCCCAAGTGACAGTGAGGATGATTTGGATTTAGACAGTGGAAGTGATACTGAAGAAATTGAAGGGAATAATACAAACAGCAGTGATATACAGCTCAGGGAATCACAGTTAACATCATTTTTATTGGACACAGCTGGAGATGCTTTATCTGAAGAGCAATCTTGTATTGACAATATTCTTGGTGAAAATGACTTTGTGAACATGTTGTTTGAAAGCTTATCAGGTGATCAACTTATAGAATCTGAAGTTCAATAAGTGCACAGATTCACAAACAAGCATGCAGTCAGTCAACAGAAAGTTTGTGCACCTATGAAGTGAATCCTCAACCTTGTTCCAGCAACCTCACGAAGTAGTGGAAGACAGTTAGATAAAGCACAGCAGCCAAAATCAACAAAACAAAATACTTCAAAGAAGAAAACTGGAAATGTGATTTGGAGGAAAACAACTCTAAATATGCCAGAACAGCAAAAGAAGTCCGTTGGTTGTAGTGATATTCCTGAATTTTTACAAGCACTTGACACCCATTTCAGATTTTCACGTACTTTTTTTTAGCAAGGAACTAATGAAGAAAATTAACGATGAGAGTCTTCTTTACAGTATTTCGAAGGACCCAAGCAAACCACTGGATATATCAGAAGATGATCTACACAAGTTCCTTGGAATTTGTATTCTTACTTCTGTGTGCAAATATTCTAAAAAGCTTTGTCATTGAACATGTTTGAAAAAATTCGAGCTAATTTACATTTCAATAACAACTCAAAGCAAGTACTGAATAAAGAAGCTGATGGAGATGATAAGCTGTACAAATTGCATCCAGTTCTTGATGAAGTTGGGAAGAATTTTCTTTCTGTTCCTAATGGAAGTGTTTATCAATTGATGAGCAGATGTGCGCCACTAAGGCTAGACATCACCTAAAGCAGTATATGCCTCAAAAACCTCATAAATGGGGCTATAAGTTATTTGTTCTCTGTGGTGCGTCTGGATTTGCCTATAAATTCGAAATATACACTCGAGCTGAAAATGAGTTGAAAAACAGACTTCATCATGAACCAGACTTGGGAGCTAGTGGAAACATAGTTGTCCAACTGTGCAGAGAGATTCCAAGAGGTGTGTTTCACAAAGTGTACTTTGACAATTACTATACCAGCCTTTTACTAGTTTCATACTTGGCTGAGCAAGGTATTCATAGTTTGGGCACTGTCAGAAGGAATAGAATCCCTCAGTGTTAACTTCCAAATGATGATTTGATGAAAAAAGAAGAAAGAGGGTTTTTGATAGAGTACTGCACAACATACAACAATGTTGAAGTCAGCAATTTGTTGTGGAAAGATAACAAGAGTGTGTGTTCATTATCTACATTTGCTGGAACCCAACCAGAAGGAACAATTGAAAGGTTTGATAGGAAAGAAAAGACAAAGAAAACTGTGAAATGCCCAGCAGTAACACGTGAATACAATCGTCATATGGGAGGTGTTGATTTGCTTGACAGCTTGTTGGGACATCATCACATTTCTATACGCTCCGGTAAATGGTATATGCGATTGTTTTATCATATTGTTGATGTAACTGTTGTCAATTCCTGGTTGCTGCATAGAAAGCTGCATGCTCCCATAGACTCAATGAAACTGTCGACGGTCAGAATTGAACTTGCAACTACTCTGTGCATTATTGGACATTATGCACTGCCAAAATGAGGGAGAACTTCCTTCTGAAGTACGGAACAATTATGCTGCAAAGAAATGTAAAGGTCCAACAGCCCCAATTCCTCCTCCAGATGTGCGATGTGACCGCGTGAGTCATTTTCCAACATGGAATCCCACAAGACTATGGTGCAAGTTTCCGACATGTGCAAAGCAAACCTTTGTGGTATGCAATAATTGTGGCGTTGCACTTTGCTTTAATAAGGATACAAACTGTTTTCTACAGTTTCACACCATGTAAATTATAGAGAAAAAAGTACTGTCAGTGGTGTTGAATACTGATGTTAATACAATTTCAGAATTAATTAATGTTTAAAAATTAAATGTTTATGTTCTAAATGTAATGTACTTCTGCATTTACTGTGTGATCAAGAAATGTAAATGGCTTTTAAATTTATACCACGTGTTTTTTCCAAGGTAATGAGTGTAATAAAACTTCTATGACACAAAATACTAAGAATGATTCATATATGCATCAAATGTCCCGATACACGATGATTCATTTATGAATCAAACCAATAAAACATCTAAAATATAAAAATCAACAGTAGAATTTTTTAAACATTTTCCCATTACTAAGTTTGCATTGGCCTATCTGCGAGATTTTTTTCTTTAAGAAAGAAAAAAAATCATGCACTAGAGGGTTAATAATGGCTACCTTCAGGAATTCAATGAATGTATTCTATTCAACACTGTTAATAGCTTCTTCTAAAGCTACTACTGCTACGAAAGTATGTTTGCCTTTTTTCAATGTATCTTCTAAGATAAGTTGCATGTTCCTATATTTCTCTGAAATCCAAACTGATGTTTTCCTAGGTTGGCTTCTTCCAGGTTTTCCAGTCTTCTGCAAACAATTCACGTTAGCATTTTGCAATCGTCATTTTACAATCACGACTTTTTAAAATCCACACTCATCGGCACATACCTGGTTTGGAATTGGGAATATCACACTCTTCATGATGTGTGTGGGTATTCTGCCTTTTTATGTAACAGTAGCTTGCATACTAGGTGGAACAATTGTATCATTGTTGGTTTTCCCGAAGATCTAAATAATCCTGAAGGAATGTTGTCTATTCCAGGGGTCTTGTTTAGATTTAGCTCTTTCAGAGTTCGGTGAATTTGTTTTCATAGTATCATATCTTCCCTCTCATCTTCATCTACTTCCTCTTCTCTTGCTGTAATGCTGTCTTCAAGCCTGTTACCCTAGTACGGGGTGTTCAAAAAGTTTCTCCGCAGTGCCGTATGATTGTTCCCCTGGCTGGGTTTTTCAACGAAACAATAAACACACAACAATACTGCCATGATATTCTGTACCCATTCATAGGAGAACTTGTGTTAAGTGAAATACCGAACAGTTACTTTAAACAAGACGGTACAATCGCACATACAGCTTGCGTTTCAATGTCACTGCTTGCTGAGGTTTTTGGTGATTGCATAATTTCACAGGGACTTTTGCCTCCACGTTTGCCTGACCTAACATCACCTGACTTTCTTCTGGGGTGCAGCAAAAGCAACTGCCAATAAAAACCATCCAAAATCCATCGATGAACTGAAAACTTCAATATCTACTTTCACTGCTTCTGTTACAGATGCAGAACTACCTTCCAAAATTTAACAATGGAAAATCCAGGATGGAACGTAAGAGCGTTATAGAAAGGATAGTCGTTACCCACCATTTAGCAGAGATTCCGACTCACAGATAGGCACAACAAAAAGACTGTCACAAAACGAGCTATCAGCCAATAAGGCTTTTGTTGAAAATAGACAACACGCACGCACACACACACACACACACACACACACACACGCACGCACGCACGCACGCACGCAAGTGCACAAACACAACTCACGTACAGATGACCACAGTCTCTGGCAGCTGAAGCCAACTGCCAAAATGTAAGAATATCAATATTTCCAGGTATGTACACAGTCAGAACAATAGCTCCATTAATAAAAGAAAACACATTACTATAAAACAATAAATAATGAAATAGAAGTAAGGAGAGTCGTTAGGTAGGGGGGGGGGGGGGATGAGAAGACATTTCACTTCTTAAGGATTATTTAGTGTAAACAGAATTTTACAGTGCACAAAAGTATATATGTAAATAATGGGTAATATTCTATTACCTATATGTATATATTGTACTCATCTGTATGAAAGAGTGTATCAAAAGAATAAGAACCGAATGCAAACCTACAGATACATGTAAATTATTGTACGTGTCCTATGTTTTCATATGTCTGTGCTGCAATAACTCAAGTTAAAACTGTATAAATAAGTGAGATACAAATATAAATCTAAAGATAAATGCACATAAAATTACTATCATTTCTATCAATCTGATGTAAATTATGATATGTATGCCACATATTTCAAGAAATTAGGTGAAACCGGCTTCTCCTGTACTACAAGTATATACACACAATGTATCAAATGAGACCAATCAATACATGATCACTCAGTAAATATACCTGATTTACTAACAGTTTTTACTAGCATTATATCACTGTTCTCTTGCATATCTTTTTACATATCATCATCATAATTTGTTAGTTTGTTATCCACAATGCTGTGACAAAAGTGTTGTGTGTCCAAGTCTCAAAAAATTTCTGCATAAAGTATTACAGTACCTTTCCTACGTCCGTTGTATCAACAACTGATCCATAAATGTTCAACAGCACAATGACAATAAATTGCTCAGAAGGTAACAACATTCCCAGTTATTGTACATGTCTTTCTGGGACCTAATGTGTGTCAGAAGTGCAGGAGGACAGTGAAGACCCCACAAGCAAGCTTTCAGCCTTACAAGATCCGAGCAGGTTGTCCAATGATGTTGGTGATCCCCAGTAGGTATGTATGAGTGTTTCAGATAACAAAGCTAAAACTACATTAACTTTTATGGCATAATAAGTTATTTACACTTCCTGGAGTCAAAGTCATGTACTTTAAGATATAATCACAAAGAAAAATACTTAACTGAGTAATAACTTGAGAGACAAATTGAAGCTTTAGATTGCTCAACTAAAACAGTGTAGGTGAAGCATGAATTTCAATTAAATATTGCAGATTTCTACTTTTCATTAGTACATCTACATTTATACTCCGCAAGCCACCCAACGGTGTGTGGCGGAGGGCACTTTACGTGCCACTGTCATTACCTCCCTTTCCTGTTCCAGTTGTGTATGGGTTGTGGGAAAAACGACTGCCGGAAAGCATCCGTGCGCACTCGAATCTCTCTAATTTTACATTCATGATCTCCTTGGGAGGTATAAGTAGGGGGAAGCAATATATTCGATACCTCATCCAGAAACGCACCCTCTCGAAACCTGGACAGCAAGCTACACCATGATGCAGAGCGCCTCTCTTGCCGAGTCTGCTACTTGAGTTTGCTAAACATCTCCGCAACGCTATCACGCTTACCAAATAACCCTGTGATGAAATGCGCAGCTCTTCTTTGGATCTTCTCTATTTCCTCTGTCAACCCGACCTGGTACGGATCTCACACTGATGAGCAATACTCAAGTACAGGTCAAACGAGTGTTTTGTACGCCACCTCCTTTGTTGATGGACTATATTTTCTAAGGACTCTCCCAATGAATCTCAACCTGGTACCCGCCTTACCAACAATTAATTTTATATGATCATTCCACTTCAAATTGTTCCCCACGCATACTCCCAGATATTTTACAGAAGTAACTGTTACCAGTGTTTGTTCTGCTATCATAGAACCATACAATAAAGGATCCTTCTTTCTATGTATTCGCAATAAATTACATTTGTCTATGTTAAGGGTCAGTTGCCACTCCCTGCAAAAAGTGCCTATCCACTGCAGATCTTCCTGCATTTCGCTGCAATTTTCTAATGCTGCAACTTCTCTGTATATTACAGCATCATCCGTGAAAAGCACCATGGAGCTTCCGACAATATCTACTAGGTCATTTATATATATTGTGAAAAGCAATGGTCCCATAACACTCCCCTGTGGCACGCCAGAGGTTACTTTAACGTCTGTAGACGTCCCTCCATTGAGAACAACATACTGTGTTCTGTTTGCTAAAAACTCTTCAATCCAGCCACACAGCTGGTCTGATATTCCATCGGCTCTTACTTTGTTTATCAGGCGACAGTGCGGAACTGTATCGAACACCTTCCGGAAGTCAAGTAAAGTGGCATCTACCTGGGAGCCTGTATCTAATATTTTCAGGGTCTCATGAACAAATAAAGCGAGTTGGGTCTCTCACGATCGCTGTTTCCGGAATCCATGTTGATTCCTACAGAGAAGATTCTGGGTTTCCATAAATGACATGATACGCGAGCAAAAAACATGTTCTACAATTCTACAACAGATTGATGGCAGAGATATAGGTCAATAGTTTTGCGCATCTGCTCGACGACCCTTCTTGAAGACTGGGACTACCTGTGCTCTTTTCCAATCATTTGGAACCTTCTATTCCTCTAGAGACTTGCGGTACACGGCTGTTAGAAGTGGGGCAAATTCTTTCGTGTACTCTGTGTAGAATCGAATTGGTATCCCGTCAGGTCCAGTGGACTTTCCTCTGTTGAGTGATTTCAGTTGCTTTTCTATTCCTTGGACGCTTATTTTGATGTCAGCCATTTTTTCGTTTGTGTGAGGATTTAGAGAAGGAACTGCAGTGCAGTCTTCCTCTGTAAAACAGCTTTGGAAAAAGGTGTTTAGTATTTCAGCTTTACGCGTGTCATCCTCTGTTTCAATGCCATCATCATCCCAGAGTGTCTGGATATGCTATTTCAAGCCACTTACTGATTTAACGTACGACCAGAACTTCCTAGGATTTTCTGTCAAGTCGGTACATAGAATTTTACTTTCGAATTCACTGAAAGCTTCACGCATAGCCCTCCTTATGCTAACTTTGACATTGTTTAGCTTCTGTTTGTCTGAGAGGTTTTGGCTGCCTTTAAACTTGCAGTGAAGCTCTCTTTGCTTTCGCAGTAGTTTCCTAACTTTGTTGATGAACCACGGTGGGTTCTTCCCATCCCTCACAGTTTTACTCGGCACGTACCTATCTAAAACGCCTTGAACTTCTTCCATAAACACTCAACATTGTCAGTGTCGGAACAGAAATTTTCGTTTTGATCTGTTAGGTAGTCTGAAATCTGCTTTCTATTACTCTTGCTAAACAGATAAACCTTCCTCCCTTTTTTTATATTCCTATTTACTTCCATATTCAGGGATGCTGCAATGGCCTTATGATCACTGATTCCATGTTCTGCACTTACAGAGTCGAAAAGTTCGGGTCTGTTTGTTATCAGTAGGTCCAAGATGTTATCTCCACGAGTCAGTTCTCTGTTTAAGTGCTCGAGGTAATGTTCGGATAGTGCACACAGTATAATGTCACTCGATGCTCTGTCCCTACCACCCGTCCTAAACATCTGAGTGTCCCAATCTACATCTGGTAAATTGAAATCTCCACCTAAGACTATAACATACTGAAGAAATTTATGAGATATGTATTCCAGATTTTCTCTCAGTTGTTCTGCCACTAATGCTGCTGAGTCGGGAGGTCGGTGAAAGGAGCCAATTATTAACCAAGCTCGGTTGTTGAGTGTAGCCTCCACCCATAATAATTCACAGGAACAATCCACTTCTACTTCACTACAGGATAAACTACTACTAACAGCGACAAACACTCCACCACCGGTTGCATGCAATCTATCCTTTCTAAACATCGTCTGTGCCTTTGTAAAAATTTCGGCAGACTTTGTCTCTGGCTTCAGCCAGCTTTCCGTACCTATAACGATTTCAGCTTCGGTGCTTTCTATCAGCGCTTGAAGTTCTGGTACTTTACTAACGCAGCTTCAACAGTTTACAATTACAATACCGACTGCTGCTTGGTACCCGCATGTCCTGACTTTGCCCCGCACCCTTTGAGGCTGCTGCCCTTTCTGTACTTGCCCGAGGTCATTTAACCTAAAAAACTGCCCAGTCCACACCACACAACCCCTGCTACCCGTGTAGTCGCCTGCTGTGTGTAGTGGACTCCTGACCTATCCAGCGGAACCCGAAACCCCAGCACCCTATGGCGCAAGTCAAGGAATCTGCAGCCCACACGGTCGCAGAACCGTCTCAGCCTCTGATTCAGACCTTCTACTCGGCTCTGTATCAAAGGTCCGCAGGTCAGTCCTGTCAACGATGCTGCAGATGGTCAGCTCTGCTTTCATCCCGCTAGTGAGACTGGCAGTCTTCACCAAATCAGATAGCCGCCAGAAGCCAGAGAGGATTTCCTCTGATCCATAGCGACACACATCATTGGTGCCGACATGAGCGACCACCTGCAGATGGGTGCACCCTATACCCTTCATGGCATCCAGAAGGACCCTCCCCACATCTGGAATGACTCCCCCCGGTATGCACACGGAGTGCACATTGGTTTTCTTCTCCTCCCTTGCTGCCATATCTCTAAGGGGCCCCATTACGTGCCTGACGTTGGAGCTCCCAACTACCAGTAAGCCCACCCCCTGCAACCGCCCGGATCTTGCAGACTGAGGGGAAACCTCTGGAACAGGATTAACATTTTCAATCAAACAGACCAAATCTTCAGACTAACTCTTCCACATAACAGCCTAATTAAGGTCCAATGGAATACACCTGTCCCTCTTTTCAAAAACCAAAATGTTGGCCAAACTTTTGAATATGCGTCTTCCATGAAAAATTCTTTCAGGCTAAAACCCAAACATTCAGCAGTGGGTTTAAAAAATAGGGTAAATGGAATTTGTAATGAAGAGTTAAAGAAGTGGACAAAGAAGAAACTGCAACAAAAGATGCTGACTGAAAAAGGTACAACAAAATCACAATCAAGAATGATTATTTGATGTTTTCTTTGCATGACAAGTCATTTACAACATCACCAATGGCAAAACATTTAAGTGCAGCACTTAAAAATTCTATGTTTCTATATTACTAAGCAGTCAAAACAGTCATCCAGCTGGAGGGGCAACAAAAATTAGATTTTCACTACTTCATAAAATTATTGGTCAAATTAAAAAATGTACGATGCTGGCATAATATATTCATTAAGTGGTATAAATATTATGTTAAAGGCTAACACAATAAGTCAAGTATTCTAAAGATTATGCTGCCTGTATTCAGCCAGCATTTGAGAAAGAGAGCACGTAGCAACTTCCAACAAATTTTACACGTAATTTCAAAACAATTCCATACTTTTTTCTTTTTGCTTAACATGAAATATTTAAAGCATTAACTCACTAGTGTTTGAAGCTGTTTTATACGTGAGAGTTTGATTCTTTGAAGAATTGGGGTTGGGGGTTACTGGTACACAATAATTAGTTGCTCAACACAAAGTTCAGTGTTGTGAGTATTCTATATCACATTTTTAGTTTGCAGCTATTTCATCTCGTAAGGCCAGTTATTGACTACTAGTTGAGATGTCACAAAGATAATACAGTACAGTTAAGGTCAAAATTTTGAAAAACACTTTAAGGTTTATATTTTATTTATAATTTCAAAACTTGATCTCATTAAAATTAAGGCCTCAGCGTTTAATGCTACAGAAACATCAGCAATCAGAAAATTCTGCTGGCAAGTTTATATTTTTATAGGTTTATATACAGTTTCCTGATGTGTAGGGCCCATGCCTTATTACAAGATTACAAACCCTAGATTTGGTGCTTTTTTATTGGTGCAAAATTTCTCACACATAAAGAAAGAATGGAAAATCTATGAGAAATGGGTAGTTCAATCCTTTACTAGAGGCATTATATGAAATTTTTAAAATAATCTACTAATACTACATTAATCAGGATACAAAATGAAATCAAATATCTCTCACCTAGAAGGGCTGTATGCAAAGCTTCAATGAAATTATTCTTCTTATTGGCATATCGTGACAACCATTCCACAATGGCTGGACAAGAGGCCAAGGCTTGCAATAATGAATTAATAAAACATGTGTTTCCTAGGTTCACAAGACCACATATTTGGCCTGAAAGGAAAACAGCAGGAGTGTTGGATTAAAAAAATGAAAAACACTGTAAATATTGTTTCAGTAACCACATTCTTGATAAAACAAACACTGCTTATTCACTAATCATAGACAAGCTGCAAACAGAAAATCAATAGGCAAAATGTTTCTGTAGTGACTCCTTAAAACATTTCATCACATCTGTTCATTTTATTTCTTCTTCAACAGCTTTCAAAAGCATTAAATACAAAGATTATCATGCCTCATCTAGTCAGGTACCTTTGGAATAACATACAACTGAATATAGTAACAAGGGGCTCAATTTTCTCTGATCTGTGGGATAGATGACAACAGTTGCAACACTCATATTCACCACGAGTATCTTGTAAAAGCCACACATGGACTCAATGCTGATAGATTCTTATTAAAAGGATGTTAAAATGACTGTCAATTGTATCAAAAGCTTGACTCACAAAACAATTGGCACCCCATATGACCTAGCAACTCATAAACCTCAATGAACAGATTGTTAACAAACTTGATGCTCAAAATACATATAGCTAGTTTCACAAGCTGCGACACTGTCGCGGATAAAACAGTGACCCGTATATACAATAAGGTTCCTTTAATTTACGTCTATGGTCACAAACTTTTTGTTAACAGATTACCAGTTTCGGTCTATAATGACCACCATCAGATCTGCAGCAAAAAATGAGAAAGAAACATAAATACACTATCAGATTGTCTACGGCTTAAAAACAATAAATAGACCATAATGAAAAGTACTACTGGCATATATATGCATTTAAGCACTTCAAGTATGAAGAGATATAAATGTTTTATAAAAACAAAGTCCTAATGTACTGCAGTCATAGTGGCATCGTCAAATGTTAAATTGAAAATCAGCACCAGCATATGCACGAGTCACGTTGTCAGTAGCACTACTGTTCAAAACAAGCTGCCATACAGTTGCCACAAGATATTTGTGTTGTAGGTTCACCAGATGTTTCTAATGTAGACATACACTAATTTTCAATGATTAATTGAACAGCGTAAAATAAAGGGGGATACAATAGTTGAAGTCTGTAATGAACTTATAATGTATAAAAGGCAATACAGTAATAAAAAGCAATGAAACAGAACACAATACAAGTCAGATTGTTATAAAGAGAAAGAGTTAAGAGACAGTAGTTGGCATATGCTCAAGTGCCAATATTCTAGATAATGACATAAGTTATAAACACCTTTGATTGTGCATGGAATAATATTAAAAAAACTATAAAACAAATCACTAAAGAAGCCACAATGAAAGAAAACATAATGTTGCACATAATCAGTGCCATCTGTTAGCACTAATGCCAGAATTACGCATAGACGAGAAATGGTTGGAGGAACGTGACCGCCAGAGGGCCCCTCCTACCCTGCGGCACTCCGTTGCAAGCAAAGAATGATAAAATTCCGTAACAGTATACGACCAACATTATCTAGTTAATGCAGTATATGAAATGGACAGAGAAGGAACAAGGAAATACTAGAGTCATGCATAAAATGTATGAAAAACGAAGTAAATATGTAAGGCACACAATACTTGGTGAAACTATCAACAAACTATATATAACAGAGACGTGCAGTGATTAAAGTAAAACACTGTCAAACAAAGCAAAGTAGGCATTGGGCACAAAGTCACTCTGCCAGTTAAACAGTTTTGTTGGTTCTTTCTATTTTGCTTCATAAATTTCAAGCTCCTCTAACAAATTAAGAGCACGACCTTTTTCCACTCTGTGGAGAATACACACATAATTTTCAATGCTGCCCATCGAATGACCAGTTTCAGTTAAATACTGTCCCAAAGCAGTTTTGTTCTGTGGCTATGAGTGTTCTTTAAACCTTAATTTAAAAGAGCGGCCCGTTTGACCGATATAATATTTGTCACAGTTACTGCAGTCAACCCTCTATACTCCAGAGCCATCAAATTTGTCATTACTTCCTTTTCAGTTTATGTTTTATTCGGAGTTTTAGTGTGTTGTTAATGTGAAAGCCACATCTGACATTAGACTTTTTAAAACATTTTTCTATTTTCAGGGACTTTTGCCGTTAAATTTCATGGGAATTCTATCTTTTCATTATGGCCTATGTATTGTTTTTAAGCTGTAGACAATCTGCAAGTGTATTTATGTTTTTTTCTCATTTTTTTGCTGCAGATCTGATGATGGTCATTACAGACCGAAACGGGTAATCTGTTAACAAAAAGTTTTTTGACCACAGACGTAAATTAAAGGAACTTCATTACATACAGCTAGCCTGTTCAAACATTGCAAACAACATTTAAAGATGTAGAAGGAATAGACTCTCAACATATGCATCTATAATTGAGGTAATACTGTAATGAAGTCATGTGAAACAGGGGCAATGTGCCTAATGCTGTTTAACAGTATTTCCGGTCTCTTAGGCACTCCAGTTAGAAAAAGTTAATGAATACAAAGCTGCAAAATGTTCTCAATTTCCTAATAATTGGACAAGTCAAAAATAATATTAGGTTGGGGCATAAGTTTGTCGCACATTTTGTTTTCAGTTTACATATTGTCATTTGGAGACAGTGAGTGGAGCTGTAGACACAAGAAAGTGGAGTGCCAAGTGGAGAAATTGCAATACTTCTGACATATTCTTTTGTTTGAGTTCAATAGAAGGGTGACAGCAGGGGAGGCGGCCAGAAACAGTGGTGCCATGGTATGGGGCTAATGCCATTGGACAGAGCATGGCAAGAATTTTTTTTAAGGAGGATCATTTTGACATTAATGACTCTCCATGTTCAGGGGGGCCTTTGAGGTTCGATGATGATCATTTAAATGCATTAATCCACAGTGACCTATGTCAGTGCACTTGAGAACTGGCAAATGCAATGAACTGTGATCATTCCAGCATCATGCAACATCTGCATGCAGTGGGGAAGGCTCAGAAATTGTGTGTATAGGTACCACATGCTTCAAGCCAAAATCAAAAAAGTCAGCAGGTGGCCATATGCACATCTATGCTTGCTTGTTATCAATTGCCTTGTGAACAACACTGACCACTCCTATACTGTATCATTACTGGTGATGAGAAATGGTGCCTTTGCACTAACATCAGGAAAAGAAAGGAATGATTGAGCTCAAATAAAGCAGTAACTCCCCATACAAATGCCTATGTGCATCCACAAAAGATAATGTTATGCATCTGATGGAACAACGATGATGTGCTATGCTACGAACGGCTTTTCCTAAATGTAACCATCACTGCTGACATTTACTGTCAGCAACTGAGACATCTTGTAGACATGAGCCAAAAATGACCAGGAAGAATGCATGAAGTGATGCTGCTCTGTGATAACCCCCACCCACATTCTCCCAGACTGACTCAGAAAACTATACAGAAGTTGGATTTGGAAGTCATTCCGCACCCACCTTATCCACCAGTTATTGCACCCTCAGATTTTCACTATTTCTGCTCTCTATTGAACAACCTTCAAGAAACTTCCTTTCCTGATGAAAATGCACTCCAAACATGGCTCGACAAGTTAACTGCCTGAAAACCACATGGTTTCTACAGTTGTGGAATCTAAAAGTTACCCCAACATTGGCGGTCTGTCATAAATAGTGAAGGAGAATATATTACCAATGACTATAGTCTCTTTTATGTGTATCCACTGTGTTCATTAAACTCGTGGAAAGACACTATAAACTTATGCAACATTCAAATATATATAAGCTTCGAAATTAACAATTCAGATCAACAAAAGTAAACATAAGCACACCGGCCAAGTATTAGTCCCGTCCTGGTGGACACATCATGCTAGTACTGCATCTCGCCTTGACAATGGCTTCAGTTTGGTGAGGAAGAGAGTCATCAAGTTTCTTCAGGTATGCTGTATCCAACTGAAGCCACCCACTGATGATAAGACCTCGTAGAGCAACCAAATTTTTGTGGTGTTGATTGCTACACTTCAATTGCTGTTCGAGACCTTTTCTATGGGATTAATATAAGATGGTTTAGCAGGCTAGTCGAAGTGAGAAACGGTGCCTGCATGTTCATAAAACCAGGAATGTATGCACAGAACCCAGTGAACATGACTATTGTCATCTTGAGTGACATCAGTGTCTACAGCCTGAAGAAAGGGCAACACTTGGTCACTGAGGATACTGAAATAAACATCCTGGTTCATATTCATGACAACCTTAATGAGTAGGCCCAAATCGTGGTATGAAAAACATTCCTAAAACATCACAAAACCCCCTCTGGTCTGAACTATTTCCTTGATATGCTGCACGTTAAACGTCTCATTAGGTTGTCAGTATATTATCTGAAAACACGCATAACCATTACTCTTCAGACCAAAACCATGATTTTCATACCACAGTGCACATGTCCAGTCAGCTAATGTCCAGTTTCCATACTTTTTGCTCCATTGAAGACATACAGCTTTATGCGTCACTGTGACCAACGGCCTTTTGCAAGGAACCCGACTCCAAATGTCCACTGCATACCTTTCTCTTCACAATGTTTTCTCAGAAACTGGTTGTGATGGACCTAAATTCACAGACGATAGCAATGCCAGTTGGGTATGAAACCAACTGTCAGTGACAAGGCATGACTTCTTTAATTCCTGTCAGTTACAATCTTTTTATTACCACTGTGTTACAAGGCTGCAAGAGGTACATCATTCCTTGTAGACAAATTGCACAGTTCACATAATTACATTAACAAATTGTACTATTTCATGGACAGTATGGTAATGGACACATCCAAAACCAATAGTTCCCTGTCATGTCTCTACGGTGACACATCTTAGTGTGCCAGTATATATATAATTAACTTCCAAGACTTACAACAGGTGGCCACTTGACAGCCTGGTACAAGGATTATGCTCTCTACAGTGCTCCAAAGCAATCAATGTTTTGTCAGGGCAGCTTTCATCAGTTATATTTGAAAGAGAAATCATGAAATCAGCTAATAAATGCAAAACCTTCTTTATTAAAAAAAAAAAAAATAGCCAACTAATAAGTGAAATAGTCAGGTAGTCAACATATCACAGAGGTAGCTCAGAAGAATAGCAAGGGACAGTTCAAGCAATAAAGCAACAGAATACACACAAGTAATGTCAATGCCATATGCATAAAGCCAAATCATAGTTACTCCATGCTCTGCTAAAGATGTTAAGAATGTACTGAACACTATATAAAAAATCCTCACAAGTTCATAATACCTCAAGGAAATTATTAAAGTCCTGTTCTTCATATAATCATATACAACCCATTCAGTCACATGCACATTAGGCCTACCTCATTATAACGTAGCATATTTCCAGTTCAGTAAAAGTGCAAACTTTCGGAGCCAGCTTCTTGGCAGAAGGGATGAAGGGATACAAAAATGGATGAAGGAAAAGGACTGGCGAGGTTTAGGAAATGCGGAGGTTCTTTCCTTCTCATCCTGTTCGTTAAGTCCCCCCCCGACCCAGGGTTCCGGGCGACTTCTTCAAACACTCCCCATTTTCTAAGCCTCATCAATACCTTGTTGTTCATCCCTCCAATGGACTTGTTACAATGAACTAGTTGAGAAACAAGCTCTGACTGGGCAGTGATGGGCAACAATGTTCCTTCTAGAATGCTGGAGAATGTTCCAGAGTCTTCCAGAATGTAAAATCTCTTCCAGAATGTTCCATGATTTCGAAGAATGTTCTCGCATGGAGTTGAGAGTCTGGAGGAATGTGGAAAGGGTGTACTCAACCGCAATCTAAATCACGAAGATGTCATCTGTGAATCTAACCCAGGTGAGGGTTTTGGGATTCTAGATGGTTAGAAAGGATTCCTCTACATGGCCCATGAAGAGGTTGGCATAGGATAGTGCCATGCAGGTGCCCACTGCCATACTTCAAAGATGAAGTAATTGTGGGTGAGGATAGTTGCTCATGGTGGCCAGGAAGGAGGTTGTAAACTTGGAATCCGTCAGGCACTGGGGAAGGTAGTGTTCAATAGCAGCAATGCCAGAGGCATTAGGGATGTTAGGGAAAGGCAGGTGGCATCAACAGTGGCGGGCTGAGCATCATGTGCTAAAGGAACAGGAACTGTGGAGAGTCAGTGGAGGAAATGCTTGGTGTCTTTTATATAAGAGGGAAGGTTGTGGGTAATAGGCTGCTGGTGTTGTTGATCCATGACAGCAGAGATTCTCTCAGTGGGGCCACAAAGGAACTTCCTGGGTGGTTGGATTTGTGGACTTTAGGAAGCATGTAGAAACTAGGAGTGTGGGGTGGGTAGGGGTGAGGAGATAGACTCCGAGGAGAGGTTCTGGGATGGGCCAAAGGATTTGAGAAGAGACTGGAGACACTACTGGATCTCTGGAATGGGGACACTGTGGCAGGGTTTGAAGTTAGTAGACCTTAGTATAATGGTATGATGCATTGCCAACTCCAGCTACTGCTGTAACATGTATTGACTTTCCACTGACCTGTACACTACTTATGAAATTTCCCTAAGAAAATAAAACAAAACTGCCACTAGCTAAGGCTACCCCCCCCCCCCCTCTGCCCCCCCCCTCTGCATTTTTTTAAATATTCTGACAGATATAAACTTATTGTGCTGGAAATGTAACTGACACTATAAAACTATAAAAACAGTTGCTTGATAAAAATTAAAATCTATTAATCAAGACACAGTTTACTCAATTACATATCCTCATGAGATTGAAATATTGCTGCGTTAACAATGCTTTATAGTTTACTTTGTCTTATAAACTGAATTATTGTTCAAAGTCATTTTCATATGTTACTCAATATGTGAATCCTTTCTCTGCCTAATAGAGATCCACAGCAGTGGTGCAAAGTATAATGGATAGTATAAATTGCATTCCTCAATGATCTAGTAAAACTAATCTAACCACCACAACTAACTATAGCTATTATTACTATTGCATTACAACCATTTTCGCTACTGTACACTATATGTGACTAAAACACATTACAAACAGTAATAACAAGTTTTTTGCCTGCCATATCCCATAGAGCACTCCATCACTTCTCGGTCCATAGGTCTAGATTCCGTAAGGTACTACGTCACTTCGCAGTCCACAGGTGAAACATGATGGTTCCTTGGGCACTGCAGAGGGTGATTTGGTGGAATCTGACATTTCTGTTGTCTCCTGGCTCCCAGCATTCATGGGAGCATCATTGCAGCCAATGAGCAGCAATGTCACATGCCAGCCCGCATTACCCTGTTATTGGCTCCTTGAGTGGAAAGGACCAGGCCTATAGCTGCACTTCCACTCTGATGTTACAGTCATGTTTGCCGAGCATGTGTTATCAGCTGTTTGTACAACGAGAAGACAAAAAGTCATGGAATACTTCCTAATATCATGTCGGATCTGCTTTTGAATGGCATAGTGGAGCTGCTCAATGTTAAAGTCGTTGGAAGTCCCCTGCAGAAATACTGACTCATTTTGTCCCTACAGCTGTCCGTTACTGTGAAAGTGCAGCTGATGCAGGATTTTGTGCACGAAGTGATCTCTCGATTATGTCCCATAGATGTTTGATGGGATTCATGTTGGGCGATCTGGATGGCCAAGTCATTTGCTCACACTGTCCTGAATATTCTTCAAACCAACTTCAACTTCAAACAATTGTGGCCCGGTGAAATGATGCACTGTCATTTCTAAAAATTCCATTGTTGTTTGGGAACATGACGCACATGAATGGCTGCAAACGGTCTCCAAGTAGCCCAACATAACCATCTCCAGTCAATGATGGTTCAGTTAGACCAGAGGACCCAGTCCATTCCATGTATACATGGCCCACACCATTATGGAGACACCACCAGCTTGCATAGTGCCTTGTTGACAACCTGGCTCCGTGGGGTCTGAACCACAATCAAACCCTACAATCAGCTCTTACCAACTGAAATTTGGACACATCTGACCAGGCCATGGTTTCCAGTCATCTAGGGTCCAATTAACATGGTCCCAAACTCACAAGGGGCACTGCGGATGATGTTTTGCTGTTAGCGAAGGCACTCGCGACGGTTGTCTGCTCCCATAGCCCATTAATGCCAAATTTGCAGCAATGTCCTAATGGATATGTTCATTGTATGTCCCATATTGATTTCTGCTGTCATTTCATACAGTGTTGCTTATCTGTTAGCACTGACAACTCTGCGCAAATACCACTGCTCTCGGTTGTTAAGTGAAGGCCATCGGCCACTGTGTTGTCCGTGGTGAGAGTTAATGCCTGAAATTTGGTTTTTTCTTGGCAGTGTTGGTCTCAGAATATTGAATTCCCTAATGATTTCCAAAATTGAATGTCCCACGCATCTAGATCCAACTACCATTCCACATTCAAAATCTGTTAATTACCATTGTGCGGCCATAGTAATGTCAGAAACCTTTTCACATGAATCATCTGAGTACATATGACAGTTTCACCAATGCACTGCCTGTTTATATATTGTATACATGTTACTATCATCATTTCTATATGCACATATAGCTATCCCAAGATTTTTGTCACTCCACTGTATGCCATGGTTGTTGACTTCAACTGTCTTCAATGGTTTGCTTCCCTATCTTCCATTACAACCTCCCACAGTGCTGTGTGTGGTAGTTGACTGATAAGCTGTCATGCTACACAAGCCTTTCTTACTACACAAACCTATCTTGAAATTGGATTGACGATATTATCCAGGATTTGAAATGTTATCTTGTAATGCCGTACCTCCTTGACGTCTTCAATGCCACATTAGTTGCTATGATCTGGCATTAACTACAGCTGCATACAGTGCAGGCAAAGAGTGTGTTCTGGCATGCTTTCTTCACCACAGGCATGGAGGGATTCAAGTATTTCATTCAAAGTCTCCATTTTACAAAACTTCCTGGCAGTTTAAAACTGTGTGCCAGACCAAGATTTGAACTTGGGACCTTTGCCTTTCGCAGACAAGTGCTCTACTGACTGAGTTACCAAAGTGCGACTCAAGACCCGACCTCACAGCTTCAATTCTGTCAGTACCTCGCCTCCTACCTTCCAAACCAGGAGACAAGGTACTGGCAGAACTGAAGCTGTGAGGATGGGTCATGGGTCATGCTTGGGTATCACAGTTGGTGGAGCACTTGCCTGCGAAAGGCAAAGGCTCCGAGTTCAAGTATCGGTCTGGCACACAGTTTTAATCTGCCAGGAAGTTCCGTATCAGTGCACACTCTGCTGCAGAGTGAAATCTCATTCTGGAAACATCTCCATTTCATGTTGGGAAAGAATCTGTATGTGCACCTCGCTGTCTGGAAATCATCCTGTCACTTCTGTCATAGGAAGAGGATCTGACCACAAATTTCCTATGTGGTTGTGGTCCATACTCCTATTATATTCTACTTGTGATAGTATTCCTCTCTCTTCTCATAGCAGATCATCACTTTCTTTTGTATCTGTAGAGTGAATGAAAATATTTCAGATATGTCTTAACTACGTGGAACCAAAACCTCCCATAACTTGAAGAAGTATTCCGTATTGCACTCTGACTTTCGCGGTGGCCAAGCGGTTCTAGGCGCTTCAGTCTGGAACCGCGCAACTGCTAGTCACAGGTTCGAATCCTGCCTCAGGCATGGATGTGTGTGATGTCCTTAGGTTAGTTAGGTTTAAGTAGTTATAAGTTCTAGGGGACTGATGACTTCAGATGTTAAGTCCCATAGTACTCAGAGCCATTTGAATCATCTGAACCGTATTGCACTCTGTTAATTTCCCATGCTGCGGTTATGAGCAGACGCCTGTGCACACAAATGCTAGCACAATGTTTCATTAACATAGTTCGGGTAGTGTCACAACATATCCTTATTGTTCAGACATGTAATCATAACTGTCTAAATCCTCCCGCCCAACAGTCTCTCTTGCTCACTTCTTCCATGTGTGCACTACAATTGTGTATCCTGGTGGTTCTAAGATAATTGTGTTTAGCCAGCTTCATTAACACGTTATTTGCAGCTCCTTAGTCAGTCAGTCACCTTTTCTAGATTTATTAGTTCTACACCAAAAACTTTATGAGCATTTAAGTTTCCCAGTAAAAGGAAACATAGTGTTAGTTGATCCACTAGGTCCATATGTTTGAAAGGAGACAAATATTGCACAATCTGTCATCTGCAGCATCTGGATTTGGACTGCAACTTCTTTTGATGTAGTGCTGAGAAATAATTGCTCACTGAAGGTGTCTGAGCATACTAAAATTCAGACCCTTTGAGACACCCTTTGTGTTGACACAGTTTTTGTAATAAACGTGAGTGATCAGGACGTTCATTTTCTAAAAAATATTGTTTCTTGAGTAGTATTGCATACTGATGATAGCCATCACCCATCCAAGGTCGGAAAAGTATCCTTCACAGTTCTATTAAATTATCATCACATGTGACACTGACAATGATGCTAAGAGAATGGCAGTATGGGTTACTTTCATCTTCCTTTCTTGTTACATCTTTGATGGAAGTACCATGTCTGTATTCATGTAGTCAACTTTACATGAGGTGGGATCCACCTCAGCCAAAGATACCAGACCAGTTTTTGCTTTTCGTTTCTTCACCTTGTCCCTCTCATTTGCTTGGGTCTCCCTGTTTTAATTTCAATGACAGGGAATGATTTAAGCTACTCTATGGCCTGGTGCTCAATGTCAGCTATTGGCTGATATCAGGTTGTAGGCCTCCTGTTTCCTGAGGAGTGGACACTGGACGACATCGTTTTACCAGCTGATTCTGAACAAAGCCGTTTCCTCTCCAGCTGCATCAGAGGAATGAAGTTCTCTGATATGAGTGGAACAGGGGCTGTCATAATGGTAGGATGCAATTGTTCATACTGTTCCCTGGTGTCACAGTATTATAAGCAATTAATCTTCTTCTTTCTCTCTCTATTTTCTCTATTCTCCATACTTCTGCTCCATATAGTAACACTTGTCTGACAATAATTTTATATATTCTTATTATGGTTGCCACTGGCAGAAATTTGGATGATAATAATTTGTTAAGTGAATATGACACACTGCTGGCTGCTTTGATCCTCACTTCAATTTCTTGTTACTCATAATTTCTGTTGTTCACTGCATCCCCAGATAATTCAACTCATCTTTTTCTTCAAACAAGTGGTTATCAATTTGCAGAGTTTTCTGATTTTTGTTTTGTAATTTCTTTGTACCCTCAAGAATTTTGTTTTATTGTCATTTCTCTATAATCCAATTTCCCTCTTTTTTAACAGCATTCTTGCCAGAACTTTCAGGTTATCTAGATTTTCAGAAATTAATGCCACATCTTCTGCAAAGGCAAATACATTCATTTACATTCCGATGCAAACTCCCTCTTCTGCTTTGCCTGCTGTGCCCAGTGTTTGCTATATTATTATGTTGAACAAAATTGGTTATATTCCATCTCTTTGTCTAAATCCTGTTTATATGTTGACAGTCATGGGATATTCTTGTTCTGTTTTTACTATCCCTTTAGAGCCTCCCAATGCAACTTTCAAACAATTTCTAATCTTCTTCAGTATTCCAAACTTCATTTTCTCCCACAAATGTTCCCTGTTTATGTTATCATGGGCTTTCTTAAAATCAACAAAGAATATCACCATTACTTTGTTGTATTCCCAATATTTTGTTATAGCTTGATCGATTATACGTAAGTCCCACTTATTTTTCAAATATTAGCTCTTTTAAATGTTATGTAATTGAAGGTGAAGGGGGAAGAAAGGAAAAGAAAGAGAAGGAACTAATGATATCAGCTGCATCATAACTTTGTGCAGAGACAGCTGAGGATTCAAATCAGGGATCTCCTGCCTACTAGGCAGTAGTGTTAACCACTACACCATCTGGATACAGTGTTTATCGCAAATGCGCTGACTATCTCAGCATGCTCCACTGCTGACCTACATTCCCACCTAGCACCAGCTATCCACAATCCCCGCCCATGTCCTAATTTTAGACTCCCACTGGAGGTCGAATGAAATGTGCATCTGCAATGAATGTTGTGGACTCATTGCCCACTGAGGCAAATAAATTATATGAATTCTAGGTGTCTGTTCTTTCTGATACGTACCAAAGAAAAGACACCACACATTCACATAACCTTTTAAATGTGGTTCCAATCTTTTCCAGAGAATCTTGGCAAATATGGGGGGGGGGGGGGGGGGGGCTAGTCTAATTAATGAGAAGCCTCTATAATTTATGCATTCTCGTTTATTGCCCTTTCTATGAACTGGTTCTATGATCATTTCTTTCCACTTAGCTGGTATTTGAGACCTCACAAACTTTAAATCTCTCATTATTGAGGGCTTTATAGTTTAATGTTGCACTGGTAAATCATGACGTTTAGCTTTTCTGATACTGCACTTCCTGCAAACACTATGATAAAGGTACCAAAATCATGACCTTAACCTTTCTTGATATCTCCTCCCAACAAAAGGAGAAAGGTACCAGAACCTATTCCATTTCCTTTTAGATCTCTCTAGATGTGGCAGGTAAACTGGACTTCTTATGACTAGCTGCCTAACATACTTCTACATGACAAATTTGGACATCAGATCCCTCTTGGACTGCATTGAATACGAAAATCAGCCATGTCTATCCCATAATAAGAGACCTGTAGAACCACTCGGGTCAACGCTGTGACTGCTATGAGTATAGGTCTGCTGAGGTTTAGTATTGCTACTGTGTATCACTATCCCCTTCGGCAGCCATCAGGTTAATGTACAGAGGGAAGGGTTGCTGGGAGTTCAATTTTATGGTCTGTGACAGAATACATATGGGGAGTAGAAGACTGAGAGGTCTCAGGAATTACTTCAAGCAATGAGGAACACCCACTTAGTGTCATGGCCACCCCTTGAAATACAAAGTTGGGTAAATAAACAATAACTAGGACCTTAAAACACTAACTGCTTCTACTATTTTTTGTTTAGGGAAAATAAATTGCAGAGCTTTGGGATTCAAAAATGAGTCAGTGGAGTTGGAAGAGGAGTTTAAGATCAAATATTGTTTGGGTTACGTCAAGTACAACGATAATATCAAGACCAAACAGAATTAAAATCAAGATGAGTTTTATTGCAGTAAAACACAGTATAGAGGAAATTTGGGTATAGATTTCACTGCAAAATCAGAAAATCAACAATAATATTACAGATACAAGACTCATTTTAAAAACAAAGAGAAGATACTCCAGGGAAATCATTCACCCCTGCACACCAATGTGCTCACATTCTGATGAAGAGGTAGAACAGCTCAATGAAGAGTAACAAAAAATATCCCACTGCAATGTAATAGCAGAAGAAAAAGAAAAACTGCAGAATGATTCTTCCCTCGAAATTATGGGTATGGTACCAGAAATGATGGAGACCATATACTAACAGCATTTGCCAAACACATTCATTCAGAATAAAAAGATACAGTGGTCAAATTAAATGTTGAGTATCACTGAAATTTTAATACTGAACATTGCAGTCCAGAAATTAGTTATGATATCAACACAATGGTTTATTTGTAATGTGATTTTAACTGAAACAGTCCATGTTTCTATCGTGAGGGAGCAGTACATGCAGTCTATGGCAACCATGTCATCTGTTAACATTGAAATACCTGTGCTGCGTGTCATTATGAGAGTTGTGTTGGTTCAGGATGATTTGGACAGCAATACATACAGCCAGAGGCTCCGTACAGTCACCCTAACAGAGCATGGAATGAGACTGTTGGGCATTGCAGTGAATGTTGCTGTGAGTCAAAGTGAAGTCTGTAGAAATTGGAAGAAGTTTCTAATGACAGGATCAGTTGAGGATCATCACTGAAGTGGCCACAGAAGAAAAATGACAGGTGTCCAGGACCAATATCTGTATATAACAATAGGCAGAAACCCTCAACACAATGCCAAATGTCTCCAGCTACGGTTCCAAACAGCTACAGGAGTGTAGTTGTCAACACAAACAATACAAAATAGGCTCTATCAGCAGGGATTACATGCCAGAAGACCTCTCAAAGCTCCTCCTCTGATTCATGTTTGGAGAGGGGCTCGTATTGCATAAATGAAACCACTCTCTGTGGACCAGGCAGCAGTGGAACACAATGCTCTCTTTCTGATGAGAACCATATCAGGCTTTAAAATGTGTTAAGTTTATTTTTCTTTTATTACAACTATAGCTCACAGAAGAAAATCAGTTTTGTTTCCTATTATGTCCACTACTGTTAAAAGAGAATGTGACAGTTTAAGGCAAACTGGGATATAATACAACAAGCTAAATAACACACAACTACTTGTAAATGACTTTAAGAGGATGTGAGAAGATAAAATGAAAATATGGCAAGAGAAGCAACTGAAAACAATAAAATTATGATGAAAACATGGAATCCTTACAATTCATATAGAACGAGGGGTTAAAGTCCAGATCAGGGCCAGTGGCAGTCATGGTGGTGTTCCCCAACTGCTCATAGGATGGCAATGTGTTGGTTTTGCATACCAATGGGATGCTACTTTCATGTAACCAATGAGAAGTGAGGAACAAAGCAATATTTCTAGCGCCACATTGAAATAATTTTATTGTTCACTGTTTATTTGTGGTTTTCTTCAGATTTTTATTTTTCAACTACAGCTATGAAATCCATTAACTGGAATGCTCAGTGATTTGGTGATCTATGGTGAAGTAGTATGTCACATGGTTTAATTGATGATGATTGGTTTGTGGGGCGCTCAACTGCGCTGTTATCAGCACCTGTACAAATTCCCAACCTTTGCTCAGTCCAATCTCGCCACTTTCATGAATGACGATGAAATGATGAGAACAACACAAACACCCAGTTATCTCGAGGCAGGTGAAAATCCCTGACCCCGCCGGGAATCGAACTCGGTGGTTTAATTGTGAAATAACAAAAATCTATAAAGTGTGATGGCGAAATGATCTAAAAATGTCAAAGGTTACAATCAATAGCATAGTGTCTAAGTACAGCAAAGGCTGCTATTTTTCATATGTTGTGTCTAGAAGAAGTGCTAGTTTGTTGGAAGCAATTAAAAATTGGCACAGTTCTGGAGTTTACATATTTGTGTGTTTGTATGTGCAGATTTAAGTTTATATCCTTTGAAATGGACATGGCTAAGCACACTGCTGATGACTGTAGACAATTTTTAAGAGATATTCATGTAGAAGTGTGCTGTAGGTGTACAAATGGGATAATACAAATTTTCTGGATATAATTAAAGATAACATTTTGCCAGACAACAATAATTTCACACTGTTTCTTTTTTTTAATATAAGTGCCTGAAAGATGAAGGTCTTCAGTACCTCAAAGTCAACTACAAATTGACTTTTACGGATGCCATGACAGGTGCTCATACCAATATCACAGAGGGCATATGGGCTGCTATCAGTCAGTCACTGCATGTCACAAGGCAGCGCTAGGCATTTTTTGATACCTACTGGTCTGAATGGGTGTGGAGAAAGCAGAACCGAAATGAATCAGATAATTTTTTTTTTTCTCTCTCTCTTTTCTGAGAGTTGCTGCCTTAGTTTACAATTCACATGACTAAAATTTCTTCCAGATTCATTTTTGCTTTTTTTAATTCACAATTCTTATTCCTACAACAAGCAGCAGTTCTATTAATAATATTGGTTTCCACAAATATCTAACAGTTTTTCCCAATTATGATACTATTATGAGGTTGTCGTCACACTGGAATGTGGCAGTTTGGTTGTGAGTTGGCAAGGCTAACAAATTAGAAAACTGAAGAACCTAGCTGTGGTGAAAGACTGTTCTTAGCCTAACCTGAGGTCTATGTTTGGCTGAACTGCGACAGTTTGGTTGTGAGTTGGTGAAGCCAATAATTCCGAAAGCTAAAAACCTACTTGTGTTTAAAGACTGAGCTATGGCTTAACCCGAGGTCTAGGTCAGGTTGGAATGTTACAGTGAAAGTCAATAATTTTTGTTGGTACAAATATTTCATTGCTTTTTTTCTGAACATGTCACTAATTATGAGGATGTAGTTAGGTTAAGACCTAAGAACATAGCATACATTGCTGTCAGTGAAAGCAACAGCAATTAAATTAATGATCTTGTTTGTCACAAACATTTATCTCTTTCTTCCAAATGTATTACAGTTTCCGAGGTTGTGGTATACCAAGATGAGGAAGCTGTAATATCCGTAAGTCTTTTGCTTCCAAACACATTACCAAGTGGGACAGTGCAACTGACAGCCCACTGGACTCGCATTCGGGAGGATAAACCACTTAAGGTAAATGTCAAGATAGTTCCTTCGAAGGGCACTGCCGCTTTTCTTCTCCATACTTCCCTAACCTGAGCTTGTGCTCTGTCTCTAATTACCTCACTGTTGATGGGATGTTAAACACTAATCTCCTCCTCCTACTCCACCACACACATTGTCTGTCAGCTGCTCTCTCAACAACACCATAGAACCAGCAGCTGACACACCCTTTTTTGTTCCTATCATCCCTCATGGTGAGGGCTGACACACTGCTGCACAAAACATGTAAGTGCAACATTGGTCCTAATAGAGACTTTTACAGAATGAGGCAACGAGTGGAATGTAAATAATTTAAGGATTAAAGGTAAAAACACACAGAATAGCAGAGGCGGTGAGCCATCAAACGGCTCATAAACAGTATTGAGAACTCTGATAGCAACATTGTTACACCTACTCCTTAAAATTATCTTTGATCGAACGCCAATGAATACATTAGCTATGTCCGTGCTGATGCTGCTGAAATGTTCGCCTCTTGTGCTGATAAACTTCAACAACAAATGGAAGACTTTTATAGAGCTGGATTGAAAGTATGCCTGAAAATAAATTGTAATGAGCCTAAAATTACTCATCATCAACAATCAGATCTAGTACAAATTAACAATGACATCACAGAATCAGTTATTTTGTATTTAAAATGGTTGAGGGAACAACTTAAGACACAGCAAATTAAATGAATACAAGAGTAAAAATAGCCTGAAGAGCATTTGATAAACAAAGTACAGTTTTCAAAAAGATTCAATTGTCTTGGAAACAGAAAAGTATCAGTCACTGTATTTTACAATAATGACGTATTGACAATTAGTGTGACAACTATTTTTAAAAAAAAGAGACATTTTCAATAAATTATATATACGTCCAACCATTTGGCTGTATACATCATTTACTGAAAGTTTATTAACGGTTGCTGCTGTCAGCCATTTTAAAATTGTGCAAAAAATTTAGAGATGTGCTGTGGAGTTTGGAGAAAGGGTCATTCCATGTCAAGTCACCCAGGCCTTGACACTAACCATGTCAGATTTTGATGAAACTTGGTACAATTACTTCTTTTATCATCCTGAAAGCACTTGTAAAATTTTTTTGCTCTATCTCTTATAGTTTTTTTTTTTTTTTTTTTTATAAATTTTTAAAGTTTCTAGATTTGGCTTTGTTTCAGCAGTCGGAAATTGTAACTTAAACGTGTCCTCACAACTAAAAAAATTTGTATATTAAAGAATACTCAAGATATCAGTATGAAATTTTGGAATAAGTTTGTGTATTATATCTAAATGTCAAAAAAAAATTACCATAAAGATATATTAAATTCTTCCAAATGAAAAAAAATTTATAAGTTTTTTTTTTTTAAGCTAACGGATGTTTAGTTTTACAAAAACTGCAATATCTAGAGTCTCAGACCTGATAGAAAGCTCAAATTTGTTTTAAAATACTCTTAATTGTATAGGCTATTAGATAAAAGAAAAATTATGTTGGCTTTTAACCTGTTTAATAATCTAATTTTTAAAATAATATTAATTATATTTTAAAAATAAAAAATGCCAAGTGACTTAGACACCGAAAATAAGTTTTTGTCTTCTTGGAGTAACAATGTACACTTGGATTTTGTATTGTTACTCCTGTGTTTTGAAGTAAAAAATTATTACAGTGTTAAATAGTGCTTGGATAGTATTTTATTAAGTTTATTCGAACTCTCAGTAAGTACTGTTGCTTAGTTTACAGAGATTCTTTTCCAATATCCTATAAAAGTAACCAGAACAGTAATCAGACCAAAAGTGAAATCAGTATGTCAGATATTCAAACCTGTAGTGTAGGGTTATTTAAAAAAATCTGACTGTTTCCAAACAACCTACACACCTTCAAAAAAGTTACAACCGGTATCAGAATTGAGTGAGGAAGAAAAAGATTTGATCCACTTACGATCTGGAATTAATCTGTGTGAATTTAAGAATATATGTTCACACCACAGCTACTACTTTTTAAATGTTTTTGAAAAGTATCAAACAACATGTGTAGACCCACTAAAAAAACACAAAAAGCCCATCAAAAAATCGTTGAGAAGTGTAGGCTTGGATCTTTCTAAACAATTACTGACAAAAAATATTAGCATAAAACCTGGACAAAAGCTTTGCTCAACATGCCGTAACTTTTGTGAGGAAAAATTAAGCGTTGAAGTCAATGAAAGTGAAACAGATGATGAAGTCATGGTTGAATTAGAATCATTGGAATCCAGAAATGAATCCCTCGTACAAACAAACATTGCTCTTGATTATTTAGGTTTAACACCGATAAAGTTTCATGGCTTGTCAGAACAAAGTAAAGGGTCTTATTTTAAAAGGAAGGTTAGCAGTATTGAAAAGACTGCAAAAAAGGCGGTTTCAAAAGCATTAAAATATGATGCACCAAGTTCTGATGATGACGAAGAAGATAAAAGTGTGGTTGAGAAAGCAAAGGATTTTGATGTAATGATTTCTCTTATGAAAGAGAAGATTTTATCTGTTGGGAGGTCTAGAAAAATCCAGATTCTGACCTTGGCTCCAAATTCTTGGACTCGAAATAAAGTGATGAAAGAATTTAATGTAAGTGAGTACATGGTGCGACAAGCTAGAAAGCTAAAATCAGAAAAGGGTATTTTGGAAACTCCTGGTCCAAAAAAAGAACTGGAACAAAAGACAAAGTAAGTGTTCAAAAAAATGTGTACATGCAAAAATGACTCATTTTGTGTAACTTGAGAGAACTCTATTATTCTTTCAAATGGGAGAATCCCGAGGTAGAAGCAGGATTTTCAAAATTTTGCTTCTTGAGACCTAAATGGTGTATCCTTGCTGGTGCTGCAGGCACACACACTGTATGTGTATGCAGTATCCACCCGAATGTTAAACTATTACTGGATGCTGTGAAAATTGAAGAATCTGGAAATACGGAAGCGTCCGATCCCACCCGTCTGCTTTGACCCATGACGTCACAAATATGGCGGAAACAAAAACACACACACACTTTCCACAAGAAGCCTAATGACACTAACGGGACAAGCGCGGGAAATGGGGTGTTTTGGGTGGCGGGCAAACTAAATATAAACAAATTTAGACGCCTTGCGTAGCTACAACGTGTAAGTGAAGACAGCCATGCATGAATACCCATCCACCTCCCCAGGGGTCGTAACCCCTGCAACCCATAGAAGATAAAGATGCTTCAGTAGCTGATTAGTGTTTTTTGTCTTTGTAAAAAAAAAAAATCTCACGGGATAGAACGAACAGATCAGAAAGATAAATATAATAAACTAAAACAGAAATTCGAGGAAACACATAATTAAAATAAGTAATAAGTGTTTTTAAATTTTAAAAAAATCTCACGAGATCAGAAAAGTAAATAAAATAAAACAGAACTGGAGACAGCCACACTCAAACCAAACTCCGCTCCGTCATGACGTCACACACAACACCCTTGCGTCATGGGTCAAAGCCGACGCGGCGGATCGGACGCTTCTGTCGACCCAAGAATCTTATAAAGACCTAATTAAGATGCTTGTGTGCAACACAGAAAACCAAAACTGCATGCTACATCATTGCAACAGCTGTCCTGCAAATACTGCACTAACAGAGTGCTTAACTGAAAAACTAAGTGAAGATTATGATTTAGAAGAAGAAATTGTAATCAGTCAGTGGGTTAACACAGACAGTGCAGAAATGATCAAACAGTCTATCAGTGTTGAAGACTACATTTCTTTATTGGTTAGGTCATTGGAAAAGCTCACCCCACACTCACTTATAGCAAAATCCCAATCAGCAGCCTTTAAAAGATTGAAAGAAGACCCACCACCCAAAACAGCAATTATTGTGATGGAGTGAAAATTATTCCTTTGTTATACAAAATGAGATCCAAAGTTACCACTGGAATAGAGGTGGTTGTACTCTACACCCAGTTGGAGTTTTTCTAAGAAATGAGGAAAACAATGTTTTTGTTTCCAACCACTGTTTTATTAGTGATGACCAAGAACATGACACTGGTTTTGTTAACTTTGTACAAAAAGAAATTACAAAGTGGCTGTCATTACATCATACTGACATTGACTCAGTTCACTACTTTACAGATGGTTGTGCTGGGCAGTACAAAAATAGAAACCGTTTTAAAAATTTGACTGAACACTTGAGAGACTTTAATTTGAAGGCCCAACACTCTTTTTTTGCAACAAGTCATGGAAAGTCAATTTGTGATGGCCTAGGAGGAACTATTAAAAGAATTTTAAGGAAAGCCAGTCTATAGCTTTCAGACAAAGAACAAATAATGACAGCAATCGATGTGTATAAGTTTTGTGAAAAAAATATTGAAAACATTCATTTTCACTTTATTGACAAAAAAGAAGCTGATTTGCTACGGTTAAAACTAGAAAAACGTTTTTCAGCAACCCGAACCATTCCTGGAACTAGAAGTTTTCATAACTTCAAACCACTTCCAACAACCAACCTTGAAATTAGAAGGACTACAGATAGTGTAAAACCCTCCTTAGTCTTTTCTTTCCATTCTTCTTCTGATTGGGTTCGTGTTGAACCATCCATAAATTGCTATGTGGCTGCAAATTATGATGGTAACTGGTACTTTGGACTGGTAAAAACAATATACAATGATGAAGAAGATGCAGAAATTCTATTTCTACATCCTTCAGGACCCGCTGCATCATTTTATTGGCCTGAAAGAGAAGATTCCTGCATAGTGCCTTTGGAGCACATAGTCTGTGTAGTAGACGCACCTCAATCAAGCGGCACTGGGAGAATGTATTACTTCAAAAAAGACTGTATCAAAAGAACTGAAAGCTCTTGGATGAAATGGAAAAACAGTTTGAATCAGCATTAATGTTTATTAAAAAGACAAAATTACTCAAAAAATTCAATGTTTCAAGCAATCAGTTGGGTTATACATAAGTGTCGTAAGTAAACTTTCTACATAATTCTAATGTAATCTACTATAATTAATAAACATGTTAAAAAGCCATCATTATTTTTGTTTTATCAAGTAGCCTATATGTTTAAGAGTAAATTAAAACAAATTTGAGCATTCTATCAGGTCTGAGACTCGAGATATTGCAATTCTTATAAAACAAAACATCCGTTAAAAAAAAATTTTTTTTTTTTCATAGAAAATATTAATATATTTTAATAGCATCATTTTTATCTTCAAATATGTATAACGAATAAACTTGCTGCAAAAATTCATGATGTTATCTAAAAGAGTTTTTAAGATAAGCAAATTTAAAGTTTTGAATACAAATTAAACTGACCATTTCCGAAGGTTCAGAAAACGCAAAACATAAAAACTTTAAAAATTTATAAAAAAAAAAAAAAAAAATTGCAGGTGTTGTCAGGATGGCATTAGAACCATTTGAGCCAAATTTCATGAAAATCTAAGGAGGTGGGTGTAAAATTTATTTTTTATTGGGTGATTTGATATGGAATGACCCGAAATGCATTTGGAGATTACCGGCAAAGACATGAAAGCAAAAGAATGATCAGGAAACAAAGTGAACTGGAAGATATTGTTATTACAGTACAATAATAAAAATGAAATGGAGGTTGGTACAACATGTAGTCAGGTCAATGGATGCTGGATTCCAAAAGATAAAAAAGTCTGAGGACACGATGGTGAAAGATGGTTAGATGACAGTAGAAACATACGGTAGCAACATGGACGCATGTATTTAATGACTGTAATGCACACAAAAGACTACAGGAGGTCACTATCTAGCAGTGAATATCAAATTCCTGGTGCTTTTGTTGATGAATTGATGTGGTTAAAACATGTAGGTCTAGATAAACTCAATAATCAAGACTGGCCTGTGTTAAATCTTTCATTCAGACTGTGCTTAGGTGAAGATACAGTACTCTGGAACTGGAAATTATGTATGTACAGTGAAATGAGCACATGTATGTAACTGAAAGGAGCATATGAACTTTTACATTTTTATACTCATTAGATGAAATCTTTCTCCTACAGACTTGTCTGTGCATCACGACCAACAATAAGTAGTTTCATATCAATTTATCTACTGATTCACTGGATTTGAAACCAGTAGGTAGGTCAAATAGAAAATCTATTAGCCTCTGGTTCTTCTTGTACATGTTGTATACCTTTACAATTCGGTGGTAGTTCCTAGCACTTGGGCCTCATATAGTTTTCATAGGTTTTTGCCCACGAAAGTCACAACACCAAAATTCTGTACGACTATCAAGATATCAAAACTGAAATTGCTTCCTAATGATCACTATACAAAGTGCAATTTCTATACCTCACTCATTTTCATTATATAATCAATATACGCGACTTCGTAGTACTAATGCGCTGCACCCAATTCTATAACGTAGCCTAATCAATTATAAAGGAGTCGAGTATCCTATTTCAGGTCGTCAGGATAGCTCGTGTCAGTTTATGCATAATTTATGCTTACACCATTTTCCTTCGACTGTGGTCATCATAATCACGAAAGTAACCCCGAAAATTACAAACTCTGAATCATTAATAAATAACAGAGTCTACAGCTAGTATCGCTTGTACCGCCCACTTCTTTCCATGTCAGGCTACGTACCGCAACTTCTGTCCGAATCATTAACGCTTGTACTGTGCCGGCAGCTTAAAGTAGTAGTAACGCGAAATATTGATATGAACTCACGCATTACATGTCTCAAACACCAGTGAGACTTGTTTATTAGCCTATTTTTTTATCGCTGGTTTTTATGCAGCACACAACGAAATTGAAACAGTGCATATTACGAACTCATTGTTCCTTCATGCCGTATGATTACATGTGTTGTTCGAGTATAGGTTTATTGAATCGTAGCAGAACAATTTTCTACTCTACACCAAAACGGCGCACCTTTTCCATGCTCCTAATAGTTATTTGTAAGGTATAGACGTAGATACAACTTCAGTAAGTTAACTACGTGTTGTCTGCCCCCTTATATAATAACTGAATCAGATTTTAACAAATAAACAAGATCACAAAAAAATGATGGCAAATTAACAATTATCCATCCTGTACCTCTCCTCCGCCTAGGGCGTGTGGTAGGTCCAAAAAGGATGAAAGCCCCAACAACTATCACTAACCCTAGTCCAGATATCAGTATTACTTTCTCAGTATCCATTAGCACGTAACATTAAGGAAACTAGATATTCAAACATGCATTTCATCGCAAAAAATTGTAGTGTCAGTGGATGACGAACTAAAATACATTAATTTTCCTTTCAGCAGACACATCTTATTTATATAAACACAAACACACTAACAAGCCTCCAAAGAGTACACACAGATAGTACACACTTCAGTGTAAGCACCAGTGTTGATAGACACGGAAATCGATGAATCGCCAGGAGACTCGATAGTTATGATGATGATGGTGACGATGACATCCCATACTCTAAGGAGTGTATGGGAAGATGCGTGAGACCCGTACCGCCGACTAGCGATGATGATCAAGATGACACAAAAATGGTTAAATCAGCGCAGTAATCATTGAATTGGTCTTGGAATCACAAATGTTCATCAGTACACTCATTACCGCCTATGCGAAATCCTTCTACGAATCCGCCAGAAAATCTTAGGGAACAAGTTTTTGGTTCATCAGTGGACGCTGGCGGATGTCCTGCATAAGATATACAGTACTTCATTTCGGCACACTCAAGACTTCGCGTTTTTAGACGAAACTACTGAGCCGGACGGGTATTGCAACAAGCTGCTTCCATATGTACTGCAGAAACCATTGTAATAAGGGACTACACACAAGCAGCGACACCATATCGATTATCAGAGATACCTAGAGAATTCTTAAAATACTATTTATTTATTTTCTCTGTTTGTTCAAAGGAGTTATTTCTCAAAATTTCTGCTCAGTGTACTTTCACTGTTAGCTGTAAACACTTCTTTTTCAGTTGTACTTGCATCCGGCACCATAATAAATGAGCCAAGACTTACACTCTACTACGATCGCAAATAACGTCCAGCTTTGCCGAGAGGAGACTCCACTTTTGCATGTTGGTCTGGCAACATGACACTTCCACCTTCACCCACTTCACAAGACAGGGGAAGTCACAACCAGTAATAGACTTTTCTTTTGCAAAAATGTTTGGTTTTTCTACTTTTGTCCTTCATATCTCCAACTGGTGGCTCTTATATCATCTAGCATCCAAGTACTTTATAGGAAACTTTTGCTATACTGTGGATTTCTCCCAGTACTCCTACCTTCGTCTTCCCCACATATGATAGTGTGCTATCTCTGAACACATGAGGACAAGTTGTGTCAATGATAAATTGAAGATTTTACTCAGTAGTTAGCTTTAGACAGAGATCAATGCTAATACGTTAGCAGAGCTAATGCATTAGACTTGGCTTGTGCAGAATCATTCTTTATCGGTGCAGTGTACTTATAGCAGATACACACAATGCCATAACAAAAATTTATAACAATCTTGGATTGGCACCCTTTATCCTGCACCATACTTCAGTCATCTAATTAAGTTGCCCCACCATAAACATTAGCTTCAATGCTAATACAGTGCTACCTGAAGGCCAGAAAGTGGTTCCAGAGACAAACTCAGATATTTAAGGTGTGACAAATGCTGTTACTGATTCACCTTTTCATCACATTTAGTTTTCGTCCCACTTCTGTGTTACTGACATGGAAAATACAGAACTGTGTTCGCAGGGTTTGGCTGCAGGTGGTTAGCCTCATAAAATAGGCAGAGTGATTAAATTAAGTATGTGTCAGTTGCTTTTCTATCTCTGAGAATCTCAAGCTTTCTGCTACCACTACTTTATCGCCAACACACATGAGTTTCCATATGTGATCTGGAATTCATTAATCATCTACGAATATACAAACCAATGCTGGCGCTATGGCTCTCTTTTGTTTCAATTATTCTTCTGGTTCCTCCACCTACTACTTTTCCCCATAGGTTGAACCACAATTTCCTGTTACAAAGGGGATGTTCCATTTAAGGATGTCCCATTTTCAGTGTCAATATTTCAGTTTTGCAGAACACCAAATCATTCCTAATATGAGAAGCACATTGGGCTGGAATATCCTATGTTTTGACAACTATGGTTGTACAGTGGGTGCATGAGTACCGGTACTGTACATCATGTCATTGTGTTATGGAATACTGTGTACACCCTATGACCTACATGTTTTTCTAAAGTGCGAGTTGCTCACTGTGCACCCATTATACGCATGCACTTTCTAAGAAGACTCTCAGTGAGGTGGCTGATTAAATATTTAAATAAACAGAAATCAAATTACATTCATTAGTATTAAATGTTTCAGATTGCTACTAGATTTAAAGATCTCAAATTAGATCCTCAGTCAGTCGTAGGGTTTTTATCTGCCCCTTATTCCTTCTTTCAGACCTGGCTATGTTTGTTAGTGTGAAAAACGACGAACTCCATCAAGGATAGGGGTTCATGTTAAACTGTAGGTTACCCTATAACTGTCTGGATAAGTCAGTTTAAGTATTGGGAGAAGGTAAGTGTGCACCACCCCAAGTAGAACAATGCTTATGGTGTTTAAACCAACCTTTGTGTTGATGGCAGCCATACATTTTTTTTTTACTTGAGCACAACAAACATGAATTCAGACACAACTGTAGTGTATCTACAAAACTGAAAGCTGAAGTGATATGCTGAGTTAATGAGCTCTCAAATGTTGTGCGTATTTCATTGTGGTATCATCTTATTTGTTGAGATGTCTGACCATTCACTGTCCAAAGTTGGTAACGAAAGCAGTATACCGATAAGGGGCATTCAGTTTCAAACGGTACAGTTACTCTAATCATTCACTTTGCCACAACTCTTCTTAGAGGCACCAGTGGCTTGTATTCAATGGACGCCAGGTAAGTATTGTTCACCCAGAAGATAAGCACAATCTGAAAACAATGGTGAAACTAATGACAGCATTTAAAGTTTAAAAGCATTTGGTTCTTCACATGGCGCCAACAAACATAACATTATGCAATGTTTTAGCATTAGTGCAGATGATCTCTTGTGATTCTCAGCAAACTTTGTAAATTAGTGCACATTGCTCTCTCAGGAGACACCATCTTACATATAACGCTTGTGTGAGAGGGTTTGCATGCTCCTATGATGTGGAAGGCAACACTGGCAGTATCGTAGCTATTGGTAGCAGCACTCAAACTGGTTGGGTCTCAGTGGAGGAGTCAGATTAAGTATGTCTCACAACACCCTTTTTTCCTTTATTCTACTCTGATTCTTCATATTGTTTTGGAGGTATGGACTTTTTAAGTATGGCCATACAATTCGTACAGGGGAAGGACATCTCCAATCTAAATCTCAGAATTGATAAGCATTTCTGTTAGATGTGATGAATGATGGCTGTATAAGCCACCTTTCATTATTGATTAATCTACATTAATCAAGATTCTAATATCATCTTCAAAGGAAAGTACCCTCCTGTGAACAGAATGGGCAAGGTGTGTGTGAACTTTATTTCATATTTTGGCCAGATTCCTTTTAACTACCTCTTCTCTAGTTCCACAGAGAATCCATAGTTAGGTAATATCTGTGAGTCTGAGAGAATGGATTGATGCAGGAAGGCAGTTCAATATGAGGGGCACTACCATTGCGCATTAACTTTATGTCAAGGACTCATTTTTAATCACTCATCCTGATCGACCGACTGTAGACACAGTAAACGAACCAAGTACTCTCATAAGTTTTGTCGACCTCGTCTTAGGATTTTCGTATTCAGCGAGCTTTTGTGATGCAGTTGTAAGGGGTGTTCAGGTGGTATGGTTCAAGTCATAGTGGGAGGTGATGTGGTCAGCCATAGCATGGTCTGCAGTTAGTTCTGCATCTGTCATTGACAGTGCTGGATTATGTGTAGGCAGTGGCTAGAGTAGTGGGTAGCTGGTAGAGTGATCATGAGCTCTCCTGTCAAGGAAATCTGTGAGGACGCAACTGCAAAATCCACTGTTGTCGGTGGGCAGATGGATTGGGCGCGACTAGTAGCAATTGGCGAAATCATCGAGTACAGGCCAATATGAGTGGCTTCTACCCAGACTTCTGTGGAAACTTGTTTGACCATGACACCATCTGGTTTAAAGTTATGGATATTGACTGTGATCATTTTTGGATTGTTGGACTCTGATCCAGTCATATGCCAGATGTCAGAATTGTTGGAATCCTCCCTGATGACGAGGGTCCACAAAGATTTCAGCAAGTTGGTGGAGACTGTCATAATGTTGCACTTACGTCAATATCAGATGTGTACCTGTCACGTTTCAACACTTGGAATGATCCATTCGATGGAGGCGGTAAGACCAGCAGCATGATATTGTCACAGAGCATGACATATGAGGGGCATTTGAAAAGCCCGTGCAAAAATAAAAACTACTTACGTGTTTGGTGTAAACCTATTTTATTTTTCGACCTAGTCTCCTTTTAGACTTATACACTTTGTCCAACGCTGTTCTAATTTGTTGATCCGTTTCGAATAATAGGAATTGTCCAAGTCTGTAAAATAGGTATTAGTTGCTGCAATCACTTTCTCGTTCAAATAAAATCTTTGTCCTGCCAACCATTTCTTCAAGTTGGGGAACAAATAGTAGTCCGAGGGAGCCAAGTCTGGAGAATAGGGGGAATGTGAAACGAGTTGGAATCCTATTTCCATTAATTTTGCGACCACAACTGCTGAGGTATGTGCTGGTGCATTGTCGTGATGGGAAAGGACTTTTTTGGGGTCCAATCGTCGGCGTTTTCCTTGCAGCTCGGTTTTCAGACGGTCCAATAACGATGAATAATATACATCTGTAATAATTTTACCATTTTCCAGATAGTCGATGAAGATTATCCCTTGCAAATCCCAAAAGACAGTCGCCATAACCTTTCCGGCCGAAGGAGTGGTCTTCGTCTTTTTTGGTGCAGATTCTCCATTGGTAACCCATTGTTTAGATTGTTGTTTGGTCTCAGGAGTATAGTAATGTATCCATGTTTCATCCACAGTGACGAAAAGACGCTTAAAGTTCTGCGGATTCTTCCTGAACAGCTGCAAACCATCCTTGCAACAATTCACAGGACTCCGTTTTTGCTCAAGCATGAGCAATCACGGAATCCAGCTTGCGGATAGCTTTCTCATGTCCAAATGTTTGTGCAAAATATTATGTACCCGTTCATTCGAGAGGCCCACAGCACTAGCAATCTCACACACCTTAACTCTTCTGTCATCTATCACCTATCATGGTTTTTATCAATGATTTCTGGAGTCGTAACCTCCACAGGGCGTCCAGAAAGTTCAGCATCACTTGTGCCCAAATGGCCACTCCGAAAATTTTGAAACCACTTCTAAACTGGCCTTCCACAAAGTAATGTTTAATCACTACACAAAATTCTTTTTCGCCCATTTTTTGACAATCACTCGACTTCCTTGACTCACACAAATGCCAAACACAAAGAAACAGACCAATACGGCAGAAACTTGGTGTGCGTTCTTTCCAAAGATGATACTAACTAAACATGACCTCGATACGTGCCGGTGGTGTCGTCTCTCGGACTTTGCACTAACATTTCAAAGGCCCCTTGTATGTAAAATCTGTGGATCTCTTGTGCATGAATGGCTTTGTGACCGATTGTGCAGATGGAGCAGGCACCAGCGAGTTACAGATGTGGTTTTTGACCCATTGCATCATCACAGAGACTTTCAGTAAGTCAGGCATCAGGGTCAGTAAAACAGATTCTGCTGGCAGTGTGAGCGTCTCACCATTGAGAATTTCCAAAAGAGAGGCACATAAGTCATCCTTGAACACTACGTGGATGCCGAGGAGCACATATGGAAAGGCATGAGACTATGTACCCCCATGGCACATGTGTGCTGACTACATCATCTGGTGCCATGATTCCACTGGGTTGTTGGTCTGGCAGGGCGTATACATGGACAAGGAAAAAAAATTCTCGGATTTTTCCCAGGTTACCCGGTTAAAAAATACACTTTCTCCAGGGTGAAAACACGTTTTTTTCATGTTAAGTGACAATATATTTTTCCTTATCAATCCTTTGAATGGTTATGGTTTTACACACTGGCATAGCATTTCCCGGCACTTTAGAAAACGAACTCAGGGAAAAAGATACATTTTGGAAATATCTTTGATGTGCAGCAACATGTACATTGCGTATTTTCATATTACGAAAGTACACATTGGAATTCCACTAAACACCGCATGTTACTTTCCGAATCATTGAAATCTAGATCGCGATGCACTTTTATAAGCCAGTCATAGTTCATGTCATGTGATCTCGCCAGCTGATGACAGCGGATATTCAGATCATAGGACATGTGATGTAGTCAGCCAACAGCAACATCACTGAAAGTAGCACGAACACACAAACATGGAAAGTTGATAGTTTAAATTAATATAAATAGTGTTGCTACAAGAAAAGCAAAGCTTTCATATACAATATTGGTCTCTAAGGTTAATAAGCTGCAAGAGAAGCTAAGCTTTAGCATATAATGTTGATCTTTTTTGCGTGTTTTACTGTTTAAGATCACACAAATGTGTCAGTAAAGTTTTTAATAATGACATAGATGTCTGATCTTCAGAGTTCAAAATTCTTCTAAATGACTTGTCATCAAAGAGTTGATTTTTAAATGAGAGTCAAAGCTCTGAGATTTAAGAAATTCATGGTACATTCCTGCACATAGGTCAACTTATGTAAAAGGTTATTTGCTTTGAAAGTAACGCCTTTCAAACCACCATACACAATATTTTCCCGCGACCTGTTAGAAATAGGTTCGTTTCAGCCCTTGCCAGAGAGGGCAGATAACAGGCGACACTGTGCTTGCGCAGTTATCATGACATAGGAAGCCCATATGTATGTAGGTGTAAAACATTGAAAGATCATAAATTATGTCATAAAAGAAACAAGACATCACAGGATACTCCAAGAGTATCGGAATTTCGTGAACCATATTAAAATGTAAACATTTAAAGTGCATACTTAAAGTGTACATTCGTATGTCCAGATTCCCAATGAAGTAGACCTCGACCTGACATTAAGCTTTTCAGTGTGGTTTTCGGGATGTAAGTTTTCTTGGAGCACCAGTACTGTATTATATCATGTTTGGTTCTTTATTATGGCATACAGCTAAACATGCTAGAAAATGAAAACATGCACTTGAAATGCAGCGAACAGTTGAAACTAGCCAGTACAGTGGAATTAAACATTTCGTTTCAAATACATTGACTGCCTCTGAGGAAAAGGTTAATAAAAGTCAAAGTTCTTTAGCAAACAGACAAAAATAACTTCATTATTCTGCAAGGCAATTAGTGCTTGACTGTCAGAAAGGTGGAAATAAAAAAAAAATCTGAAACTAATGACATATTTTAGCCTTTCGTAACTATTTGAATGCATTTTAATTCACTTGATAGCTCCCGGTCAGAGATATCTGTTTTGTTTTCATCTGACGCGAGAGTAAACGAAGAGGAAACAGCAAAATCACTAAATGTAAACACGGGTCACGTGGAGACTACCCACTATAACTCAGACTGCTCTGAGCATCAGCCCCGGATCTGCGATATTTGCGAACCAGGTCAATACTAAAAAACAAAAATGAATTTTCAAAAATATGTTCTACTTGTAGCGCACATCTTTCTGAAAAGTCTGAAACATAAAACATACGTGTTCAAAGAAATGTAAGACATTTTATTTGGTCTTAAATATGCCAAAGTGCTGTGCCGCACCTCTTAATACAGCATTCTTCTACTGCACATCACTGTATTTCGCTCTGTGGAATTGAAACGTGTATATTTTATAATGGATGTCATCAAACTCAATTCAGGACAGTGAAAATTGAAATGTCCTGTGGTGTGTCTCCTGCTCCCAGTCGGCCGGTTTGACAGCCTGCCCCTCTTAAAAAAATATCTCGCAATTAATAACGGAAGGGATTATTTGTAATCGGGAGAACAAGAACTCTTCAGAAAATTTGCACTCTTTATTGCCTATTAGCTAATAACTTGCTGTTTTGTGTGACAAAATTAAATATAGAATACATAAAACCAATAAAGACAAGAGATAAGCGAGAAATTAGGCATTTCTTAAATCCTTAGCTCCTAGCATTTTTTCTCTCTAATCTTGCTACAGTTTTACATGGCATGCTTTCCTTTCTGCGAAAGAATCTATTACCTCATCAAAGTTCGTCAAACGTTTTGCTACAAGAAAAATCGAAATGTCATTATCTAATACTGAAAAAACTGTTAACACTAATAATACCCAAGACTGGCGTGGTTTCTCGAATTACGTATATTTTGTCACTGTCTGCTGGATGAAACGAAATAGGCCTTTCAAATATGGCAGCAATTTTGTAGCACATACCAAATAAACGAGACTGTTTTGGCACAAATGGCCATTTTTACGACCCGACAGAATATAATTCATGAAGTACCAATATCAAATGCCTATTAAGCCTACTACATGCAAAAAGCTTAATGTTAGGAAATAGTTTCACATTTCATTCATATGCACCAGTTTCTCAAGCATGAGATCGAAAAGTAATATTTCGAAATTTTTATATAAATTTGGAATAGTCTTATTCTTCCATTATTTGTGTGTCTCTCCGTTTCTCCTCCTTCCTCGATCTAACAAACAATCTTGTCATCACCTATTCTGTAGCTATTCCTGCCAATGTCAAAATTTGTTCGCCAATTATCTTCACTAACCCTGGCAGGATCACAGGTTTAGTTATCCCGCGATTATTTTCCGGTTAGGCGTTATTACGTGTTCGTACAACACGTTTTCCCGTTACTTCCAGAATAGAACTTAAGCGACTGTTAGTCGGGCCGAGGACTGTACAACTGACCCTTACTAGTGTAGCGATCTGGCCAAAAATTTTCTGTTAAAATTTCATTTTCTTGGATACAGCGAGAAGATAATACGTAATCTTTCTCACCTCTTATTCCTGTCAGTCGTTTATTTCCATTGTGGTAGTCTGAATCTATGGATTTCGCTAGTAGTTATAACAACGCTGATTATTCGCAAAAGGGTAGCGTTCATCTCACGCTAGATGTGGAGAACCCTACGTCATAGTGACGTAACAACACGTCATCGTGACGTAAATAACCTAAATCGACTACATGAGTGCGTAAATCGATCTTTGCGGTTGAACCGATAACGTCAAAGCTAAATGTAAATACATGTGTACAAGCGAAGTGACAGGAGTTATCTGTTACGCTCGTCCCAGTTGAATTAATTATTAAGCTGTAATCCCAACAATTTGGGATGGTATTATGTGTTTCAGGAACATAATGAATGTCTGAACAAAGGAACCATAACGGAAGTTAAAAAAAAGCTTTTATTCAATTTTTCTTTAAAAATCCGATGAATCGTGCATAAATCGTGTGGATAGAAACGTGAAATAATTAATTATTAAGCTGCAATCCAAAGAATGTGGGATATTATTGTGTGTTTCATGTACATAACGAATATCTGAATGAAGGAATCATAACCATAACGAAAGTGTCTTGTTATTTTTCTAGCTTGAAATATTTTTTAAGAATCCGACGAATCTTGTCTAAATCCTGTGGATAGAAACATGAAATAATTAATTATTAAGCTGCAATCCAAAGAATGTTAGATGTTATTGTTTGTTTCATGAAAATAACGAATATCTGAATGAAGGAATCATAACCATAACGAAAGTGTCTAGGCATTTTTAGTCCGATTAATCGTGCGTAAATAATGTGGATAAAAACGTGAAATAGGGAGAAATTAAAGTGTTTCGTATTTTTATAAAAGCCAATGAATTGTACAAAATTCATGTGGGCAGAAACATTAAACTGAGAAACTAAAGTTCGAAGTAATTCCGAATGTTGCTGGAAATATTATATCATCTAGGTCGATTTAATTTTGCCTTCATGTCGTAAATCAACTAAGAACAATGAACAGTGCAGATTCAAGACGCACACAACAGTCGATGCATACAGAATGCACTAGAGATGGGCAAACTGAAACACGTAACTGTTTCGAAACAAATGAAACAGTACAATGTAATGTTTCGATACGCTGTTTCGAAACAGTGAAACAGTTTGTGTTTTGTTATCTAATAAACCTACACATTTTATGATCTTGAATGTCTACTGTATGAGTTTGTCCGTATAAACACAAATGAGGCGCGAGAGCGCTAATCATATCGCAGAAAGTATGAAACTATCACTTAGGCGTCTTGGCAGTTTCGTATTTCCTGCAGCAAATGCGCTGCTTTCGTGTCGTGTGACTTTCATACTTTTCAATTGGCTGAGGACAGCCATAGCCTAAGACAGAAGAACCACCACGAACGGAACTGGAGGTGGGAGCAAACTGCAGACACAATGGATATGCTACTGGGATTCCCACTTTCCGTTAGTATGGGTAATATACCCATCCTGCTAATTTCCATGCACACTAAGGGAATCATTGTGGATAATAGGCACAGTGACTATAGTCTCACAAATAATGCCAAATAATTCGAATAAATAACAAAATATAACAGAAAAAATTTGTCTTTCAAGGTGTTTCGAACCTTTACTATACATTCACCATGCTTGCCAGCCCTTCCCGTTCACCATTACACTATCAGTGATATGTCAAACAGATTGCTTGCAATTATACCTACATCAAATTTATGTATATGTCTAATAACTGTCACTCTACGCCTTTTTTTATTCGAAATGTTGTAGGCTTACCTGCGTTTCTTAATATGATAACTGTACATGAACAGAGAAGCGTATGTTATAAAAAAGTGTAATTTAACTGAATGATTTTCACCTATTTATTATTTTCAATGTGAATAGTATGCGTTGTTTTATTGTTTGGCTAGTGTTTATAAAGCAGATGTTACGCCATTTCGGCATAGGACAGTCAGCTAGAAGCGAAGCTTTATTTTCGGATATCTTAAGCTTCATGCTATTGCTTGTCAAAAAGATTTCGACACTCTTGAAAGTGTTTCACGAAGTGGTATGCTGTGTTTCAGTACCTGTGCCGAGCCCGAATCTCACCCGACACAGAGCGGAATGAAACATCACTGTTTCGATACAATTAGTCCGGTCCAAGCACAGGTGGACTGAAACAGCCTTATTTTGAAACAACGATACAGTTTCTGTGTCTGGCTCGAGATCGAATCTGGTCCGGTTATCCGAGACAGGGGCGGAATGAAACACCACTGTTTCGAAACAGTGAACCACAGCCGTTCCGAAACACTGAAACAGTTCCACGTATCGATACACTGTATCGAAACATAGAAACAGTGGCCAAGTCTAGAATGCACACAACAGTCGATAGGACAACTCATGAAACTCATGATGACGCGTGCTTACGTCACGTTGAGGTAGGGCTCTCCTCCCATAGCGTGAAATGAATGCTACCCATACGCAAACCAAATCAACCTCATAATTAGACAGCGATTGGCATTCATCTGTACGGCTTTACACCTCTCAGCTCGTATAGCCCCGTCTCCTTCTGTCTGTGGAAAGTTTATTTCTAGATGCGACGACGATTCTCCTGACAGAGACATCACGTACACTATGCACGCATTCAAAAATCAACTTATGATTCATTCAGAAATCAACTTAAAATGTGTTCAAAAATGTTCAAAAACCAACAGGGAAGCGTTTCATAATCTTATGAATAATCTGTAGTCAAACAAGCGCAGGGTGCCAGACGCTTTGTGAAACAAGTTTTTTTCCTCAAGAATATGAATTTGACGCCCCCTTTTCCCGGTAGCATCTAGCTGCTTGCTGCGACTGCTTGCACAGCCAACAGCCACATTCCTGTAGCCAGAAGCGGGAGAATCTACTACTCAAACGCGACTCAACTGCGCATGCGCATGAGCCCGCTCGTAACTGCTAAAACGAATCTAATGTAAACTGGTAAGCAGTTGTGACTTCACGCTCATCGGAGGCAATTTGTTGTTATGAAGCATTGTATAGTCTTCCTAAAGCCTTCGACACATTTTGCAGTTGGCAGGCGATTGCATGAGCACTGTGTGTCGTTGTTGTAATGCACATTTCCTTTGCAATTTAAGTTATTTTCATTTTTCTCTCGTTTACGTTTTATTGTTGAAGTATTATTCTGCAGTAGCGGGATAGAGTAATGTCCTTTGTTAGAGCATCGGTTCTTACCAGTCAAAACTACAAAAATTTAACTGAAAAATAAAACAATGAAAAATTCCCGGGTTTTTCTCGGTTTTCTCCCGGATGAAAAAATTCCCGGGTTTTTCCCGGATCTCCCGGTTGTCCCGGGTCGTATACACCCTGTCTGGGGATGATGGTATGCTGTGGCATGACGCCAACAACAGAAGTTGTATAGAGCATTGAAGAGCGAGGAATCATATTGAGCTCTTGATCCATGGTGATGGTACATGGACAACCAGAACATGATATACAACCCATTACGAAGGTCTGGGCATGGATTCCAACCATCTGTGATTGGAAAAGCTCCCACTCAACATGAAATGCAGCCAGTCATGGAGAGAAGGTATTTGTACCACTCTAACTCCGACAGGGGTCCAACGAGGTTCAAGTGCACCTGCCAGAAGCATTGACGTGGAATCGCACAATTGATGAGGGATGTCTGCACATACTGGGCCTGGTAGTCGAGGCATGTCCACGACCATTCACAGCAGTTGCACCTGATCTGACGCTTGGCCAAACGAAGTGTTCAGTGACAAGTTGGATTGTCAGTCGAACTTCTGGGTGAGTGAGGTTGTTTAGACGATCGAAAATTGACCATCACATCGACTGTGTCGTAATATGTTGCAGAAGACGCTGAACCCTGAACTAGGAATCGATCAGCACTCGATTTGGAGGTGGAAGGACTGTCATCAAGTAAGGCATGAATTTTTATTATATATACAATAATTTATTTTAGTTTAATATTAATATTCACTTAAAGAGTATAAACACTTGTCAATCAAGAAATGTTTCAGTTTCACTTTGAATAAGTTCCCTTTGTGGCACCTTATTGAGCTCAGTAATCTGTTGTACCATATTTGACCACTAATGCATGGGCTATGGTCTGTTGTTTTTAATTTTGTTCTTTGTCTGTAGTAGCAGTCTTTATTTCTTGTGTTATACGCATGCATATCAGAGCACTTTGTTTTGATGTGTCACAAAAAATATAATTAATTTGTAAAGATACAGTGAGTAGACTGTGAGGTATTTATGATGAACAAAGATTTCCCTGCATGAATCTCTATACCCTAATCCATGGATAACTCTGATTGCTCTTTTCTGTAGGGTTAATATTCTGTTCATATGTATGTCGGCAGCACAACCCCATATCTCTATCCCGTAATTAATCTGTGGAAAAATGGTTCCATAATAAATTGTTTTTAATGTCTGATGTGGAACTACTTTTGATAACTGGCTGATTAGATGTAATGAACTGCTGATTTTATTGCATAAAAATTTGATATGGTTTACCCATCTTAGATTTTCATCTAGGTGAATACCTAGAAATCTGCAGCCTTCTGTGTCCACTACTTCAATTCCACCTATGTTACTGATAGAGGTTTGGTGTGAGTTTGTAAGTTTAAATGGCAATAACTGAGATTTACTGATATTAACTTTCAAACCTTGATCTTGGAAATAAGCAGTTATTTGCTGTAGTCCCTCAGTGGCTACCAACGTTAACTCATCATTTTGTTTACCAAGAAATAACAGTGAGGTATCGTCTGCATAGGTTACCAATTGGGAGTTGAAAGGTTGCTCTATATCATTTATGTACACTAGGAAAAGGAAAGGGCCCAAAATTGAGCCCTGGGGTACACCTTGTGTGACTGTCTCATATTTGGACTGGAAATGAATGATCTGATTATTGATTTTGTAAGTCAGCATTGTACACTGCATGTGGTTAAATAAATATGTAGCCACCAATTGCATGGATGCAGCATTTACATTGTATGACTCAAGTTTACTTAAAAGTAACTCATGGTTTACCGAGTCAAAGGCTTTAGTAAGGTCTAGAAATATGCCATGTGTTTGCATTCCTTGATCAAGGGCACCGTACGTTTTGTGAAGAAATTCCGTAATTGCTGTGATAGTACTATGATCTTTTCGGAATCCGTGTTGTGTCTCTGTTAGGAACTTATTTTTCAAGAATTAGTCACTAAGTTGTGTCAGCAGCACAACTTCAAATACTTTGCTTAAGACAGGTATTAATGATATGGGCCTGAAATTTGAAACCTCTTCCTTGGATCCTTTTTTATGCACTGGTTTAACTGTGCTCCATTTCAATACATTTGGAAATTGGAATTATCAGCTGCCACGCTTGTTCATTTGCCACACTGCTGTAATTGAGAGTGAGGGAGATTATCTGCACTAGTGAAAGGTAATTAGTGACAGTGTTAACTTCCCTATGAAGAAACCAGACGTCAGTAGAGTGTGGGCGACTAGATCGAGATGACGGAATTTTTTTGGGTTGACAGTCATTGACAGGTGGTGTATGGCGCACCCCCCAGTGGCTTGTGTTATTGGAGATGATCATGTGGCATCCCTTGCTGTCCTCCTGAAAGTAATGTACAGACTCTTACATGGCGAGGAACTCATGAACAATTGCTAAGCATATAATTCGCATTTCATTTAGGACACTGTTACCTTCCAGGAGAACAATTATAGAGGTGGCACATCACCAGCCACCTCTTGCTGGAGGTATGTCCCAATAGCCAAGTAATTTACATCCGTGATGATAGTAATCTGAGCGACAGGTATGGTGTGTGCCAGAGAAACAGCCATTACAAGACATTCCTAAGAGCGGATCAATGCCACTCTCATATCCATAATCCATACCAGTTCCTGTATGCCGAGTGTGTGGACCCGCAGCAGTTTGGGCATGGGTGCTTGAACCTCCATGGTGTGCGAATAGTGTTACCAGTAAAAATTTAGGATTCCAAGGAACCAGCAAAGATAGTGGCATGTTTGAGGCAGTGGCAATTGGCGAACAAGTTGGGCACAGTCTGGTTGGCGTCAGTTTGATCCCCTCAGCTATGAGTGTGTGTCCAAGGAAAATAAACTGCTGCTTCTGCAATTGCAATTTGTCCTCATTAATGGTCACTTATGTGTCATGGAGGGCAGTGAGGATGAGTATGAGGTGTCGTTCGTGACTGGGGATAAGTGGAGAAAATTAAGATGCCATCAAGAGATGCATAACAAAGTCAAACTTCAAAAGTACCCCTTCAATGAATCGCTGCCGCATTTGTGCTGCATTTTTTGGTCCCTAGGGACTTGAACAAGCTAAAGGGTGTAATAATTGCTGTCTTGGGAACATTGTTTGGATGCATGGCTATTTGATAATAGGCTTTGCGGCAATTGATCACACTAAAACTCATAATCCCTGGTGAGCGAATTTGTGAAATCTTGTATATTTGGCACAGAACAGAGATCATAAATTGTGTGGAGTTCTTAATTTGACACCAAATCTGTAGTTCCCACAGAGTCTTAAAAAACGTGTCTTTTTAAGCACTAATTTTAAGGGCGACGTTCAAGCACTGTCCGAAGATCGAATGAAGCCTGCTTGCAACATTTGCTTCACTGCTGTCTTAACTACTTGGGGGAGAGCAGGTGGAAGGCGCCATGCATTTGGTGAGCAGGTGGGCCCAGGATTGTATTGCTGCGGTGCGTCATGCTGTTCCTGACAGCACGCTGGTAGAGCCTAATTCGTGGTATGTTGTAGGAGAGACTGGAATGTGCTTGCTGAAGTGGTAGAGATGAAGCAGAAAGCACTGTACTGACCTATGTTGTTTGTTGGAGCAGCACTCGCGCATTGTGGTTTCCTCAAGCTGGAAGTGGGGGGGGAGGGGGGGGCATCCATTGGGGGCATGGTCAAGTCATCTGAACCACTGCGGCGTGTGGCAGGCGTCGGATTTGATCCTGCACATGTGGCATAAGTGAGAGACTTCTCGTATGTATCCATCAGAACAGGTGATCGTTTCTGGAGCATAGCAGCTGCAAGTCTTTGCAGGTCACGAGGAAGAGACATCCATGGACTTTGGTGATAACTTCTATCATTGCAACACATTCGTAAAGGATTGAATAGCAGTCAGCAGCAGCAGTGATGTAAGTTGTGGACAGACAAGGGCATTGGTTTGTGGCCCATACTGGTGCCAGGGCAAAAAGCCAGGGAAAAACTGCTGTGTTGTATGGCGAAACAGGGCAGCATGGTTGATGTAGGGGAAGACACGAAATTTGTGGAGAAAGTCGATTCCTAGCACAGGTTTACCAACATCAGTGACGTAGAAAGTTCAAGGGTAGCACAGCTCGCCTGTTTGTTGAATGACATGATTCATAATGTCATATAAACGGATGCTGGCATCATCAGCTGTGTGGAGCCACAATCTAAGAACTTCTAAATACAGTCTGAACAACAGTTGCGCTGTGCATATGTCTGAACCCATGTCAATGAGGAAGTATGTGTTTGTGGATTGATACTGGATATACAAACGTCCTTCAGCAGGTGTCAGCACCATGGGAGGGAGGCGACTTGTTGTGGCGTGAGCCACCACATCTACTGTGGCCCCCTTTTGTTATTTGGGCCGGCTGGAGTGGCCGTGCGTTTCTAGGCGCTACAGTCTGGAACCGAGCGACCGCTACCGTCGCAGGTTCGAATCCTGCCTCGGACACGGATGTGTGTGATGTCCTTAGGTTAGTTAGGTTTAATTAGTTCTAAGTTCTAGGCGACTGATGACCTCAGAAGTTAAGTCGCATAGTGCTCAGAGCCATTTTTTTTTTTTTTTTTTTTTTTTTTGTATGTTATTTGGGTAAGAGCAGGACTGCTGTCAGTTGCGTGTGGTGTCTCCAAACTGCACGTGGTACCAACAGCAGTGTAGCTGTGAGGTGTCAGAATCAGCTGACATGACATTGCCTGCCAGCAGTGTGGTGTCATGTGCATTCTGCAGCCCAGCACTCTGGAGGGGATTCATGACATCAGCTATGCATTGAGTCTGGTGATGTCTGACTTGTATGGGGATGTGTGTTGGCTGGGTGTGTGGTATGTTCAGGCAGGTGGCAGATCAGCATAACAAACTTCAAGTTGCATTCACTATGCCCAGTGAAGAAAAGACATCCTCGGCCATTTGCAAACCACAGTGGTGCTTGATCAGGACAGAAAGGGGGATGTTAAGTTGAGTTGTAGCTTGACACTGTGCTGCATAGTCTGGTGGTGGCTGTACCATAGAAGCCAGATAGTAATGTACGATCAGGACCACCAGCAGCATCCGTGATGCAGTTGTAGTATCGAATAAGGCACTGATATTGCACAATGGTTGTGCATCCAAAATGTTTGCGTCAAATGACAGCGATCCCAGCATGATAGGCATGTAAGACGTGGTTGGTGGTTGGGATGGTATTTCTCTGTACAAACACTGAACCCGAAGTATCATTGACACTTGCTGGAGTAAGTTCAGAGTGCGAGTTCACTAATTGTTATTTCATACTTATTGTGTCTTGTGGAGCAACGTTTGCACTAGTATCCTGTTTGGATATCAGTACCGTTTGCTGTTGAAGGCAATAAGAACACTTAATGGTGGCCAGTCCTGATGAATTCAGTACAGGAGAGCTGCAAGGAGTGGCGAGACTGCATGATACAAAAGCAGCCATGAAATTGCATCACGCAGCAGTTCAAAACACAGACGGTCCACTCCATTGCCTGGCTGTGTTGGACAGCGATGTTATTTGTCTTGATAACTCCACAAATTCTTTGCTACGGTATTTACTGTTTAGGTGTGGGGGGAGGGAGGGGAGGGGGGAGATTGTGTACTGAAAATTGGAGCCTCACTAGGCAATGCACAGATTGATAGGGCCAAGAGTGAAAAATTTAGTGATGTGATAATAACATTTGTAGTCTAGAGAACCTAAGAAGAGAGGCAAAAGAGAACTTGACCAGCAGGCCAGCACTAGAGAGATGCAGGGAGAAAGTTCACGGAATTCAAACAATGCGGTATCTGCTGCATCAGGGGGACAAAGTGAGGTATGTGAGCCTGAACTGGCAGTTAACAGTAGAGGCAGCATGGCCATGCCAGAAAAGACAGCCGACAGTCGACAGTCATTGTCCATGAGGAGGTGGAACACAGCTCAGTGGGTGGCATGTTGACTCCCTCTGTTCCTACTGCACTTGACTTAGCTGCCCTCCAAGCATTGTTAGTACACATAAACAAAAACCTTATGATTAAGTGAAGAGAATAAGGAACAGTTTGCAAGGCTAAACAAACAGAATGAAGAACAGCTCACAAATCAAATGAAACTGCATAAGCTAAATTGAAGAACAAGGACAGACACACTGAGCAGGAAGAGGGCTGAACCGCACAATAACCCTGGATTCAGTGTGGTGTGGCGGGGGGGGGGGGGGGGGGGTGGACTTTAGTGGCCTGTGACCTGCTGTGGGGTTGTGAACAACTGAGGGTTAGGGCAGGATGAAGCCTCTCCACCGTTTCTAGGTCCCCGGTTTAATACAATGCAATATAATACTCCAATTAATAACTTAAAAATAACTTTAGATTGAAAAGATAGAAAATTTAACTAAAGCTCATATGATGAGGATGGAAAAGAAGAAGGAACTAGAGTAGAATGTGTGACATCCCCACCACCAATACCATTCCAAATACAAGGACCTCGATAGTACACTTTTAGCCATTTGTCTTTGCAAGACATACTGATTTCTAATCTTACTGGTTGACTGACTGTAGGGAAGCATCCCCGAATGAATTTAAAGTCATGGTATTTAGTCTGTTTTCTATGCTATTCTATTCTAATTACTATTCTATTCTCATTTAATGTAAGTCTTTTTATCGTTCTATGTGTGTGGTTTGTCTATTTCATTTATACATCTTTTGGTTATCTAGTGGTACTGAAATGCCAGTTCATGAATCTAGGTATCTCTAGCTGCGAAGAGGTTTTAATAGCCCATGTTTGTCAGCTCGCATTCAGCAACACTGGCTACTCCAAAACCTCCCAAGAGCAAAATGCCAGTGACAGAAATGTACTGGAACTCACGACTTTTAAAAGCTCCAAACGCTGATGTGAGGCATTTTCAATATTATCTTGCTGATTGTGATCTTATTCTCCTCTTGAGCTCCTTGAATGTATGTGTTATTGTCCGTTGCACTCCACACAAGAATGGGCTCCTGTTTAGTGCTCATAATAATCTGTCTCATGTGCTCTAAGCACCCCATAAGCATTTTTAGAGGTATGCATGCAGTAAATTGCTTGTACTCTGCAACTGTTCTATCCTCTGGATCGTCTATGAATCATCCCGCATTTTCTAATTTGCGGGTGATGCAGAGATATATATTTTAAGGGTCAATGTTATATTGACATTTTGTGTACAGTCAATCTCAGACCCATTGAGTTCATTGGATTATTTGGAGCTATCACTGGAAGGAAGTGTAACCTTGGATCCCACTGTATCACTGCCATCAGTTTTCTTGAATGACCCCTCTAGATATATGAAACTCTTGCATGGAAGTGTGAATGCATCTTGGTGCTGGATGACAATCCTAATTTCATCTTTCTTGCTAAATGTGGTTGAAGCGTAAGGTTTATGAGAGAAGTATACCTGATGTGTAATTCTCTCGTCATACTCCACCGGACTGGTTATATTGAGTGAGAATGTCATTGCATGGTTTCAAGCCAATTGATTTAAGAAACTTGCACTTTGCACATGTTATCAGTTTGCTGTTCAGTAGTGAAGTGACATGCTGTGGATTGCGTGCCTTAGATGTAATCATACAAAGATCTCCTCACCAAGAAAGTCAACAAGTTGGTTATTCTGGTCCACAAAATGCAGCTCCAAATAATCCAATGTCTGAGCTGTCACTGGAAGGTATATTGCATTGGCAGGGATCTCAACAATCTTCTACCCTGTTGCAACTGAGAGGAAGAATCTGTAAATAGAGTGAATCAGACTATCGCTGAGATAGGAGTTCGTTGCAATGTTACACTCGACTTGGATTATGCTGACGGGAAGTATGTCCACAGTCTGATCTGACTTGTAAAATTTACCTAGATCCTTCTTCCAAACCTGCCCTTTTGTGAAACCCAGTAGGTGCCCTATTGAACCTTTCTGGTTAAAGTCAATCATTGCATTTACAGTCCTTATTTCAGATTTCAGTGTATTGATGTTTGCACGTAGTTCAATACCTATTCCAGACTACTTTAAGTCTTTGTTTAAATCATCAATATCATATGCATCCGATTCTATCACCACAATATCTTTTTCACCATTAATATCCAGATGCAGTTTGTTGTTAGTCTCTGTGATGTTTGGGATGCTGTTGTACGTCTCCAGTCCAATAATTGCAATACTCCATTCACCGATACTCAAATCAATTTGCGGGAAGTAATTTGCACACAATACAGATGATCATTCTTTTAACATCAAAGTGTATCTGAACCTCAACTGATGAAGGAATGTTTAAAGCTCCTCCTTATACAGCATGCTTCTTCTTCTTTGCAAACGTCAAGAGAAACATGATGCATAGATGTCCACAGAGGTATGTATTAAAGTCCTGAAAGCGCCGATAATTGTAGAACACACATCTTCTGTGAGTATAAGTATTGTTGTAATTCTTCTGGCAGTTGCAGGTCACCAGACGAGTTGAAATAGTAAACAGTGTCTGGATTTTTCATCACATATGATACCCAGTGGGTGCCAGGGCCTCCAGCAACATCTAAATCCACAATGCCTCATTCACCAGTTTTCTACATAGTCTTTGGTAATGTATCCTTCATAAACACACCACGGAATCTTGGTTTGTTGAATTTGTTTCTAACAAACTTAAGAAGATCGTTATTTGTGAATGTTTGATCTGGTAGGACCGTTAATGGACTTTCTTTTATTTATGAATATACCAAGCCCTTTCCTGTATGGTTTCAAGTATAGTCCTTTTCCAATGGCTGTGGCTTCCATCATGCAGTTATGTCCTCTTGCCTCTTCTAACTGTGGTTGGGAGTTTTGCATGTTCTTGAGCGGTCGAGCAATAGCTGCAGCACCACCAGTGAGTGATCCTACCGCCAAGAGTGCGGAGAGTGCTGGGATGAGAAATGGAAGAAAACCGCCAGATGTCTTGGGTATTAGCAGAACTTGAGGTGCTTTAACCAATCCACTTCTTCTTCTTCTTCTTCCCACATCTCTCTGCTTCAGTGCTTTTTAGATGCATTCATTGCTGTCAGGATAGTTCTTCAAACAGCTCTGCTTCCCAACCTTGTCCTTCTTATTGTTTAGAGCACGAAGTGCAGCATTCATAACTCACTTGAAATTCATCACGCCTAAACCCAACTTAATTTTTCCTCTCATGGTTTTATCAACTGCAAATAATGCGATCTGTTGACCTATACTATTATCCTTTCTTCTCCGTATTGCCTTAGCCTTATCAGCTAAAATCATATCTGCAATTTGACGACTTGATAGATATTTATGTGCAGCATATGCAATGTCATGTTCCATACACACTTAATCCAGCAGATTAACCCCTTATCTCTTCACATCAAGCGTTTCTGAAGCTTTGTCCTAGGTCCACAGTAGTTATACCCAGGGATGCATAATTCCTCTGGCAGTTTGTCTAGAATACCACCACCTCCACTAATGCATCTCCTAGCACGCATGTTATGCAACTGCAATAGTTGCAAACTATGCGCCCCCATTATATAGCAAATCGTCAGCATCAATCCAACTGTTTTGTGTAGAAGGAAAACCAAGCAATTTGAGTAGTGCTTTATTTCCGTGAAGTCTTATGACTCTCTCCTCAAGAAAAACGTCTGGTTCTGACCTTTTCTGCAACTCCTCGGTGTAGAAGCAGCCTACAATTTCTTCTCCTTTACTATCCTTCAATATATAAGTTCTAGCATTCGTTCTTTGCACCTTTGAAACTATAAATATCTCTGTTGACCAGATCGGTAGGTGTGATTTCTCAAATGCCGTCTTGTGTTTTGAGATACATACCAAATCACCTACATTAAATTTATGTCTGCGTGGATCCAGCATTTTAATGTGACAGTACACCGTTTCCATGATTTATTGTGGTATGTTTGGTTCGATTGTACTGAGCAATTATTTCTGGGAGGATATCTTTCCATTTGTATGATCTGTGAATGTTAAAACACATCCACATTCAACCTTTTGTTGTTCTGTTCAGATCCTCCATGATACTTGCCTTCAGGTGAGTGAATGTTGAGTAGTGATGTATTCCATACCGCCGCATCACGGTGTTGAAATATCTATTGCAAAACTCTCCACCATGATCGGTTTGGAGGTTGTCTGATCATCGATTTGTCCCTGTCTGTATCAAACACTCAAAAACATCTGCGGCATTTCTACCCATTTTTGTTCTGACAGGTAATGCCCATGCAAATTTGGAGTATGTATCAATAACCATTAAAATAAATTTCAACCCATTACTCTCATGTGAATATCCTCTCATATCTACAAGATCAACTTGCCATAAGTCATCCAAACCTTTAACCATAACATGCCTACGAGGATATGGTTTGTGTGCTGTTTTGTGCAGTTCTCGAACTACTGTCTCCATACTTATTTGATGATACCTCTCTCTCTAAACTCAGAGATTATTGAAACAATCTCATTCGAATGAGCTGTATTACCTGCAGCAGCTGACGCCATGAGCAGTCGTAGTCGATCTATTAGCTTGTTGGTGTTGTCATAATATATATACAGTGGGATTCGATTGTTCACTGCTTTATGCTCAGTGTCAATACCATCACCGCTGTTGTTATTGTTGTTGCCATTTTTGCCTTCAAGTATTTGTTTTATAATGGTTTTATATTTCTTGTATATGTATATATTTCTTATATATATATATATATTTTTTTTTTTTTTTTTTGTAGGTCTTAGGAAAATAAGATTCATTAAGCCTGGTGTTCTCTCAAACTGCATATCACCAATCTGTATTGTGTCATCAGTTACAGTTATAGGATGCATACCCAATATGTACGGTCTTCCCCTGCGAACACTGAATGTTCTATCTATCTGACCAGGGAGGTGACAGATAATGAATTTGTTAATGACAACACCATCGTTACTGTGTGTTTTTGTCTATGCTGAAAGCGACACATGTATATACACAGACATACAGAAAACAGAACAAATGTTCTCCAAATGTGTAGGTTACTGGATACAGTCGAGTACAGTGCTATACTAAGCCTCCCAATCAGTGCATTTGGACTGAGGTATATTGGTTACATGCCACCTACTTGTCAGTACGTGGCGTAGTTAGTATCATGGCAGGGTGGGTGAAACATACTCATCACAAGGACTTTGTTGTCAGTGACTGGTCCTGTGAAGATGCAAAATATGACCTGAAGAAGAAGAAGAAGAACAGAATACTCCTTTCTGATAGTATACAAGCAATTATTGTAGGTCCATCAAATTACGGGAAGACTAATGTCCTCATGACACTGCTGACACATGTAGATGGAGTCCGATTTGAACATGTTTGTGTATTCTCAAAAACACTGTTTCAACTTAAGTATCAGCTATTACAGGAGATATTGCGCGGTGTAGATGGTGTTACATACACTACATTTGGTGAAAGCAGTGATACCCCTCCACCTGAAAAAGCAAAGCCAAACACAGTATTCATATTTGATGATGTTGCTGTGGAAAACCAAGACTAAATTTGAAAATATTTCTGTTTCGGTCATCATATGGGTGCTGATGTATTTTATCTAAGCCAAACACATTTCAGAACTTTAATACATACCTCTGTGGACATCTATGCATCATGTTTCTCTTGACGTTTGCAAAGAAGAAGAAGCATGCTGTATAAGGAGGAGCTTTAAACATTCCTTCATCAGTTGAGGTTCAGATACACTTTGATGTTAAGAGAATGATCATCTGTATTGTGTGCAAATTACTTCCCGCAAATTGATTTGAGTATCGGTGAATGGAGTATTGCAATTATTGGACTGGAGACGTACAACAGCATCCCAAACATCACAGAGACTAACAACAAACTGCATCTGGATATTAATGGTGAAAAAGATATTGTGGTGATAGAATCGGATGCATATGATATTGATGATTTAAACAAAGACTTAAAGCAGTCTGGAATAGGTATTGAACTACGTGCAAACATCAATACACTGAAATCTGAAATAAGGACTGTAAATGCAATGATTGACTTTAACCAGAAAGGTTCAATAGGGCACCTACTGGGTTTCACAAAAGGGCAGGTTTGGAAGAAGGATCCAGGTAAATTTTACAAGTCAGATCAGACTGTGGACATACTTCCCGTCAGCATAATCCAAGTCGAGTGTAACATTGCAACGAACTCCTATCTCAGCGATAGTCTGATTCACTCTATTTACAGATTCTTCCTCTCAGTTGCAACAGGGTAGAAGATTGTTGAGATCCCTGCCAATGCAATATACCTTCCAGTGACAGCTCAGACAATGGATTATTTGGAGCTGCATTTTGTGGACCAGAATAACCAACTTGTTGACTTTCTTGGTGAGGAGATCATTGTACGATTACATCTAAGGCGGGATGGGCATATGGCATAAAACAAGTGCACGCAATCCACAGCATGTCACTTTGCTACCGAACAGCAAAGTGATAACATGTGCAAAGTGCAAGTTTCTTAAATCAGATGGCTTGAAACCATGCAATGATGTCCTCACTCAATATAACCAGTCCGGTGGAGTATGATGAGAGTTACACATCAGCAATACTTCTCTCATAAACCTTACGCTTCAACCACATTTAATGAGAATGATGAAATTAGGATTGCCATCCAGCCCCAAGATGCACTCACACTTCCATGCAAGAGTTTCATATATCTAGAGGGGTCATTCAAGAAAACCGATGGCAGCAATACGGTGGGATCCAAGGTTACACCTAAAGCTTTATCATTCCTCTTCCAAGAGATACGCTATGAACTCAATGGGTCTGAGATTGACCATACACACAGTGTCAGCATAACATCGACCCTTAAAATATGTGTCTCTGCATCACCTGCAGATATGCATAGTTTAAAAAATTCGAGATTGTTCATACATGATCCAGAGGGTAGAACAGTTGCAGAGGACAAGCAATTTATTGCGTGCATACCTCTAAAAATGCTTATGGGGTACTTTGAGGACATGAGACAGATTATCACGAACGCTATACAGGAGCTCATTCTGTTGCAAAGTGCGACGGACAATAACTCTTATATTCAATGGTCTCAAGAGGAGAATATGATCACAATCAGCAAGATAATATGGAAAATGTCTCACATCAGTGTATCTGATGAGGAGTGTTTGGAGCTTTTAAAAGTCCTGAATTCCAGAACATTTCTGTCACTGACATTTTGTTCCTGGGATGTTTTCGAGTACCCAGCATTACTGACTGTGATCAGACAAACATGGGCTACTAAAACCTCTTCGCAGCTAGAGACACCTACATTCATCATACTAGCATTTCAGACTGGTAGAAGAGGTAATATAGCAAATGATTCTACTGTTTTTGACAACTGTAAGTAAACTAATGCCAAAGTCTACTTCAATTCAGAATTCTATCCATATGACAATTTACATCTGCAGTGGAATCAAAATGTATACAGTCTAGCTTATGACATGTATGCAAGATTTCGTGCTTCTTACTATGGAACTGCCGAAGGAGAGGGAGGAAGGTGTCTACTCAGTCCATGTATGTTCAAGGAGCTTTCAGCTGTCATTGTAATAGACTGCTCAAAACAGTATGAGATAATTAAATCTGGACCTATAGATGTGCGAATCGAATTTGAATCATTGACAAATTTCCCAGAACACACTGCCGCGTATTCTCTAGTTCTATATGAGCATGTGATCAACTACTGCCCGCTCACCGATGTTGTGTAACAAGCTGTATAAATGAATAGGTGCTGCACCATATCTAGAGCATTTCACAATGGTGTCTCAATGTGTGAACATCATTGCAGATGCTCTGGGTTTCTATGATGGTGAGCGTAGACAGTTCATATTTAAAGATGTTGCATATGTAGTATACACACAAGATGTTGGAATAATAGAGACATTCTCAGCAAACATCACATCACCGAGGTCTTTCAAGTACATGAAGTGTGCTAAAACATGGAAGAGTGCAAAGTGGTGAACACATTTCTACCATGGAATTCACTGGAATGATCCTAGCATACCCTATAAAGATATGGTGACGGCGGTTAAATTATTCGATGACACAGATACCTTCGTCTACGTGAAGGGGAAGGAGAAGATGACATGGATGCGTTGAATCTTTAAGTTTGCTGCTATTCAAGACCTGGAATTCTACGGGTGTCCTTCTCCCCATTGACTCAAGAACATGTATGAAGATAGTGTTGCTGTGTCTGCTTATGAATAGTAAAATTACTTTTAAGTTGGATCAGAAATAAATGAATTTTTAACTCATAACCTTTGTGTTCTTTTTTCTCAACCCTGCTCCTGCTGTGACAGTGTACAGTTTTTTAACCGCATGCTATGTCTGTGGTTTTCTTCAAGTGCAGGAGGTATAATTTTAGACATGTCTGCTATATATCTTTGGAAGCGAACATGATCATGTGGCTCCTGCTCTGATAACCCAATTTGTGCTGTATGATAGGCATAATTCCATGCAACCATTATATACATTTTATTATCTTCCATCTTAACTTTCACCTCCTTAATGGCTCTCATCTCAAGCAAAAGCTAATGTCATTTGAGACGATGCTCCTACACTGGCAGCAGCAGCAGTTTGACAGGTAAATTCATCTACATCTACATCTGCATTTATACTCCGCAAGCCACCCAACGGTGTGTGGCAGAGGGCACTTTACGTGCCACTGTCATTACCTCCCTTTTCTGTTCCAGTTGCATATGGTTCATGGGAAGAATAACTGTCTGAAAGCCTCCGTGCGCACTCGAATCTCTCTAATTTTACATTCCTGATCTCCTCGGGAGGTATAAGTAGGGGGAAGCAATATATTTGATACCTCATCCAGAAACGCACCCTCTCGAAACCTGGCAAGCAAGCTACACTGCGATGCAGAGTGCCTCTCTTGCAGAGTCTGCCACTTGAGTTTGCTAAACATCTCCGTAACACTATCACGATTACCAAATAACCCCGTGACGAAATGCGCCGCTCTTCTTTGGATCTTCTCTATCTCCTCCGTCAACCCGATCTGGTACGGATCCCACACTGATGAGCAATACTCAAGTATAGGGCGAATAAGTGTTTTGTAAGCCACCTCCTTTGTTGATGGACTACATTTTCTAAGGACTCTCCCAATGAATCTTAACCTGGTACCCGCCTTACCAACAATTAATTTTATATGATCATTCCACATCAAATTGTTCCGCATGCATGCTCCCAGATATTTTACAGAAGTAACTGCTACCAGTGTTTTTTCCGCTATCATATAATCATACAATAAAGGATCCTTCTTTCTACGTATTCGCAATACATTACATTTGTCTATGTTAAGGGTCAGTTGCCACTCCCTGCACCAAGTGCCTATCCGCTGCAGATCTTCCTGCATTTGGCTACAATTTTCTAATGCTGCAACTTCTCTGTATATTACATCATCACCCGCCAAAGCCACATGGAACTTCTGACACTATCTACTACGTCATTTATATATATTGTGAAAAGGAATGGTCCCATAACACTCCCCTGTGGCACGCCAGAGGTTACTTTAACGTCTGTAGATGTCTCTCCATTGATAACAACATGCTGTGTTCTGTTTGCTAAAAACTCTTCAATCCAGCCACACAGCTGGTCTGATATTCCGTAGCTCTTACTTTGTTTATCAGGCGACAGTGCGGAACTGTATCAAACGCCTTCCGGAAGTCAAGGAAAATAGCATCTACCTGGGAGCCTGTATCTAATATTTTCGGGGTCTCATGAACAAATAAAGCAAGTTGGGTCTCACATGATCGCTGTTTCCGGAACCCATGTTGATTCCTACAGAGTAGATTCTGGGTTTCCAAAAACGACATGATACGTGAGCAAAAAACATGTTCTAAAATTCTACAACAGATCGATGTCAGAGATATAGGTCTATAGTTTTGCGCATCTGCTTGACGACCCTTCTTGAAGACTGGAACTGCCTGCACTCTTTTCCAATTATTTGGAAACTTCCGTTCCTCTAGAGACTTGCGGTACACGGCTGTTAGAAGGGGGGCAAGTTCTTTCGCGTACTCTGTGTAGAATCGAATTGGTATCCCATCAGGTCCAGTGGACTTTCCTCTGTTGAGTGATTTCAGTTGCTTTTCTATTCCTTGGACACTTATTTCGATGTTAGCCATTTTTTCGTTTGTGCGAGGAGTTATAGAAGGAACTGCAGTGCGGTCCTCCTCTGTGAAACAGCTTTGGAAAAAGGTGTTTAGTATTTCAGCTTTACACGTGTCATCCTCTGTTTCAATGCCATCATCATCCCGGAGTGTCTGGATATGCTGTTTTGAGCCACTTACTGATTTAACATATGACCAGAACTTCCTAGGTTTTTCTGTCAAGTTGGTACATAGAATTTTACTTTCGAATTCACTGAACGCTTCACGCATAGCCCTCCTTACGCTAACCTTAACATCATTTAGCTTCTGTTTGTCTGAGAGGTTTTGGCTGTGTTTACACTTGGAGTGAAGCTCTCTTTGCTTTCGCAGTAGTTTCCTAACTTTGTTGATGAACCACAGTGGGTTTTTCCCATCCCTCACAGTTTTACTCTGCACGTACCTGTCTAAAACGCATTTTACGATTGCCTTAAACTTTTTCCATAAACACTCAACATTGTCAGTGTCGGAACAGAAATTTTCGTTTTGATCTGTTAGGTAGTCTGAAATCTGCCCTCTATTACTCTTGCTAAACAGATAAACCTTCCTCCCCTTTTTTATATTCCTATTTACTTCATTATTCAGGGATGCTGCAACGGCCTTATGATCACTGATTCCCTGTTCTGCACTTACAGAGCGAAAAGTTCGGGTCTGTTAGTTATCAGTGGTCCAAGATGTTATCTCCACGAGTCGGTTCTCTGTTTAATTGCTCGAGGTAATTTTCGGATAGTGCACTCAGTATAATGTCACTCAATGCTCTGTCCCAACCACCCATCCTAAACATCTGAGTGTCCCAGTCTATATCTGGTAAATTGAAATCGTCACCTAAGACTATAACATCCTGAGAAAATTTATGTGAAATGTATTCCAAATTTTCTCTCAGTTGTTCTGCCACTAATGCTGCTGAGTCGGGAGGTCGGTAAAAGGAGCCAACTATTAACCTAGTTCGGTTGTTGAGTGTAACCTCCACCCATAATAATTCACAGGAACTATCCACTTCTACTTCACTACAGGATAAACTACTACTAATAGCAACAAACATGCCACCACCGGTTGCATGCAATCTATCCTTTCTAAACATCGTCTGTGCCTTTGTAAAAATTTCAGCAGAATTTATCTCTGGCTTCAGCCAGCCTTCCGTACCTATAATGATTTCAGCTTCGGTGCTTTCTATCAGCGCTTGAAGTTCTGGTACTTTACCAATGCAGCTTCGACAGTTTACAATTACAATACCGATTGCTGCTTGGCCCCCGCATGTCCTGACTTTGCCCCGCACCCTTTGAGGCTGCTGCCCTTTCTGTACTTGCCCGAGGCCATCTAACCTAAAAAACTGCCCAGTCCACGCCACACAACCCCTGCTACCCGTGTAGCCGCTTGCTGCGTGTAGTGGACTCCTGACCTATCCAGTGGAACCCGAAACCCCAGCACCCTGTGGCACAAGTAGAGGAATCTGCAGCCCACACGGTCGCCGAACCGTCTCAGCCTCTCATTCAGACCCACAACTCGGCTCTGTATCAAAGGTCCACAGTAAGTCCTGTCGATGATGCTGCAGATGGTGAGCTCTGCTTTCATCCTGCTAGCGAGACTGGCAGTCTTCACCAAATCAGATAGCCGCCGAAAGCCAGAGAGGATTTCCTCCAATCCATAGCAACACACATCATTGGTGCCAACATGAGCGACCACCTGCAGATGGGTGCACCCTGTAACCTTCATGGCATCTGGAAGGACCCTTTCCACATCTGGAATGACTCCCCTTGGTATGCACCTGAGTGACGATCGCTAGAAAGAATGCACTCTGTGCTATTCTGGTAAGCATTGGGGCATCTATCTCGGCACTAGAACTGCACCGCAGCTATGCGTCATCGCGCCAGCATCGGTACCTAGATGAACACGTGTTTCAACAAGAATTTCTCGGGTGTCATGTATGAAAGAGATGTCGCCGCCTCAACCTTGCGGGACCTGAACTGACACCTATGCGTCGCTTGGCAGCTGATGGCGGCAGCAGCGGCAGTGGATTCGGAGTTCTAATGCTGGGGGGGGGGGGGGGGGGGGGATGCATTTTTTATTAGCGATATTTTGTTTAAACTATATTCCATCAATTTGACCAACCAATAGGATGCTGAAAATTAAAAAAAACTACCCCATACATGTGAAAAATATTGATTTAAGTAATTTGCATAAATTTTGTATGTCAACGTATTGTTAGCTGTACAATAGTTAAGGGGGGGGGGGGGGTGGAGGGGAGGATGTGAGTGGGTGACATGGAGCAGAGCAGCAGGGTAAGTGCATAACACTGGGTTAATTTGCATAATTTCTGTATGAAACGCAGTACAATAGTTTAAGGGGGTGTGTGACAAAGAAGACTGCACCAAAAAAGGTGCTCAAAAGCATGTAAAATTCGTAAAGTGTGCCAGAAAATGGTGGGAGGACATAACTAACTACTTAATTTGACATCAAGGGTGGTACAATAGTTTGAAGAAATGGGGTTGACATGGAGAACCACTTAACAGAACAATAGGTTAGGTAAGGCTTATGTCCATCCTATCCAGCACAGGCTGAGTCCTTTTCTGGCCAATTCCTGGGAAGAGGTGGCAGTCAGATGACTCAGGTTAGTGTAGGTAGCCCAAGTTCCTTTTTTTCCCACCATTTTCTTAGGTTAGTAGAGGTTAGTGTTGCATTGTCCTGATGGAACTGAGCTTCCTGCCATTTTCTGAGGGAGGAGAGGGGAGGGGGAGGGGAGGTGATTTATCAGTGGGTGAGAGGTTAATTAATTGATCAATTTAATTAAGTTACCAATCAAATTAATAAGTGTGAGAGGGGGGCCTATTCCAATAACTCAGACCTGAGCGTGCCTGTAGCAGCGAGGGGGGGGGGGGGGGGATGTGGGAGGGGGACGTGGCAGGGGGGGGGGCAATAGAATAAGTGCCTGTCAATCAAAAGGAAATGGGGACTTAACGGAACAATAGGTTAAGTACCTGTCAATCAAAGGAGAACAATAGGTTTGCCCCTGAGTGCATACCTGTCCCTGATGTAGCCAACCCACACTAACAAAATGTGCTCATACATAGTTTTTTTCTACTACTCCTGTAGTGCATGTTTTGCAGATTCACATTACCAGGATTTGTAAATGAAGTCTTGTCTGTAATCAACATATTGCTTAGGAATACTGGATTACCTTGCAACTCCTGAAGTGCAAAATGACAGAATGCAATGCAGGATTCAAAGTTGTTCCCATATAGTTCTTCGTCAGTGAGATATGGAACAGATGAAACTGAAGCCGATGCAAGATTCTGCACACACTACTGTGGTTTATTCCTGCACCTCTTGTAATTTCTTGTACAGCCACCTGAGGATTACGTGCTACAGCAGCCAGCAAATTTCATTTCCATTGCCAGTCTCTGGCATTGTACATCAATGTTTTGTGGGAGCCCAGCTTCCTGTTTCCGTGAGTGTCTTGCAGATGTTGCCAATGGTTCAACGTGATGGACACCGCCAATCTGGGTAGTATTCAGCATACAGTGTCACAGCTGCGGTTGCATTTCTGTGACATTCACCATAAATTAAAATAAAATCTAGTTTTTCTTCATTACTGAAGGCCGGCATATCATCTAGACGATGGCAAATGTAACAAGCCAGAAGAAAACAGGTTTTAATGTGGCAACGTATGTGAATTACATTACAGTATGAGAGCAGTTCAGCAAACCAGATTAGAAGACACTTATACACAGAAGGTAGAGCGTTTCTATGGTGATATTGGTTTCTTTACGGCAGGATACAGGCACCAGTGCAGGCATCCCCTGCTCTGAGCACAGTACTACATGTGATGCATTACGTCAGAAACTGTGACGTCATTGCCATCTTTTACAAGCCACATATTTCACAGTTTATGAGATTTAGAAACACGAAACCAAGTGTGTTACCACTAATTGTATCTCTAGTTGTCATTTCGCAACAATAAGCATTATGCTCTGGACATCCATCATTCTGATACTGCATTATTTGACACATTATAAGAGGTGAACCTGTTCAAGCAAGATACAGCTCAAGAAGGGGCTAAACTGTCCCCCTTTAGGAGTGCCATCAATGAAAATGAATGCCTTTTATTGTGGCACCATACACAATCATTAACCTGGCTCCCGGGAGGTAGTGGCCCCTTCCCTGTTCCTCCACTGGGGTAATTCCTGTCTGGCGCATCCACGTCGCGGGGGTGGGCATCCTACACTTCAGTAGGCTGGAGTGATAGGATGGCTGAGTTCAGGCAGGGACCCAATCCCGTGGGGTATAACATGGAACCCATGTCCAGGGTTATGGGTGGAGAGCTTAATGGCAGCAATGGTGGAGAAGAAAGACTTCAGAACAGTGTAAGTGGCAAATGAGGCAACCCTCCTTTCTGGTGATTAAATGAGAAGGGAACCACTGCCTTGTGGTGGAGGAGAAACTCCAAAGGTCAATGGAGACAACCCCAACAGAAAATCCTTTCTTGCTTTAAGTCTAGCAAGTCAGTAGGAAAGTCTTCATATATTGCTTTCAAAACACAGATGAGCCAAGGATAGAAGACGGATACATTAATGTAATAAAGACAATGTACAAAGGACACAATTGTAGAATTGGAACATCATTGGGGAACTCTGAATACTTCGAAATAAGACAAGGACTTAAACAAGGAAGTATTCTATCTCCTGCACTTTTAAATGTTGTGATGGAGGGAATGAATAGGGCAGTTAATAATATAGTAAAAGAAAAATACAAAAAGATGATTTTTGCAGGTGGTATGATAATATGGGGCGATAAAGAGGTAGATGTACAGTTACAACTTGATGCGTGGAAGGAAATAATGAAAAGGTATGGATTAAAAATAAATAAAGATAAGAGTGAAGTAATGGTATTTGGAAGAGACAAAGGGATCAATGGAAATATTACTTTGAATGGAGAACATCTCAAAGTGATAGACAATTTCACTTATTTAGGGAGTGAAATATTTAGTGATGGAAGAATAACCAATGAAATTAATAGGAGGCTACAGAAAGAAGGCAATTTCTACCAAGCAATAAAACACCTGATTTGGAATAAGGAAGTTTTAGAAAAAGCAAAACTCCATATATGTATAAGAGTTATTACTTCCCTATTGTCACCTATGGAGGAGAAACATGGACAATGACGGAAAGGGTCTGGAGCAGACTGTAAGCAGGTGAAATGAAATTTCTCAGAGCAGTTAAGGGAAAAACAAGAATTGACAGAGTAAGGAGCACAGATATCAGAAAGGACCTTAAACAAGAAAGTATGAGAGAAGAAATTGAAAAAAAGAGATTAAGATGGTATGGGCATGTTAAGAGGATGTGTGGGCAGAGAGACTCCCCAAAATTATGGAAGAACTAAATGTGGATGGAAAAAGACCTAGAGGGCACCCAAGAACGCGGTGGAAAATGGGAGTGAGAATATCTATGGCAAGGAGAGGTGTGACCTGGCAGCAAGTGGAGGAAGAAAAGTGGTGAGAGGACCGAGCCAAATGGAGAGGAATCGTCAGCACCCAGACCCGGCAGTAGCTGGGGCAGGATCCGGATATAGATAGATCAATGAAACATGGGCCAATGATGTGTCATCATACAATACCACATCTTACATTAATACTCCACTGACGTAGTAAGTCAGTCACATCACGATTACCGGCAGCGTGAGGTGCACACTTGAGTGTCAGGACGTGCGCTAGCTGTGTGCTTCATTTATTTTAAGCATCAACTTTGCAATTTCTTGGGATGTAATTGACATATTGCGATGCAACTAACGCCATTATTTTTGTGATTTTTCATGCTATTGATTGCATATGAAATAATAGGGGGTATCCATTAAAAAATGCACTAGTTTGTGTTGAAAAAAGTATTTGTTTATGTTTTATAATTTCACATAGTATTTGATTTCCTAAGCCCCTGCCGTACATTCATGCTGGTGAAAACCATTTTTGAATATCTATTGTCATTCCAGATATAACTGAGGTAGCAGAGTTTGGTGAGACACCCTGTATAACTGTCGCCGGTAAATGTAACGAATAGTGAGAGCAGGCAAGATGCTGCATAGACCTCTCACAGAACAGAAAACAATGAATAAACGGGTGTGAACTATGTTAGAACATACAAATTCAAGAGTCAAAACTTCCAAAACGGAACACAATCATCATAACATGTGGTACTTGTGTAGAACAAATAGGAGGTACGTACGTCTCGATGTCCATTCCTTACACCAAGTTGTTGCAAACGTACATTACACCATGACACAGATACGAATTTGAATACAGCAAACAGACATGCCAATGACAGATGGACAGTTCATAATTTTATGAAAAAAAGTGTGGATGCGTGTGGGAGGTTTAACACAGATCTCCTGCTTCGCAGTCCAACACCGTGGCCACTTTACCATGATGCCATGGCTGATGAACTTCGCTAGGTGTTGCACATCATAACCTTGGACCATTCACTGTCCCTGTTTTGCTTATTTTTTTTTATAGTTCAGTTCACCTTCTTCCTGTTTTCTAGTTTTTCAGTGGACAGGAAGTGGTTGTGGGCTCCAGAAACTTTCTTCTAGCCAGGATGCTGACCAAGTATCCTGACTTAGACTGGGCATCTGCTACATAATTATCCATTATGGCGCTGGCCTGAAACATAAATACTGGCTGGGAAACGTGTAGCAGTGTAGGCCTAAACAGCTGTTATTTATTTTATTTTACACATCTAGTTCCATGGTCATAGAATGAGTCAGTACATGAAAGTAACGTAGATAAAATAAAATGTGGACGAATCCTACGAAGGTGGCAAGCTGTGAGTATATACCACCATAATCAACAATATAACACAGAAATTAGCTTACTATATTCCAGGAACTCCCTATCAGAATAGGAGAGATCTATAAGAAAATTCTTCTGATTAGACTTGAATGTGTGATGCTTACTGCTGAGGTATTTTATTCTTGTGGTAGTTTATTGAAAAATGAATTCACCAGAATACTGCATGCTTTTCTGCGCAAGACTCAAAGTAGTGCGATCCAAATACAGATTGGGTTTCTGCCTAGTATCAACAGAGTGAAACCTGCTAATGCATGGGAATTATTAACAACAAAAGACATCAAAGAAAATATATATTGAATGATCAGTGTTAGAATTTCCAGAACAAGAGATTCACAAACTTACAGCACATATTGCTCAAACTGCCCATTTCTGAGCCACAGCTACTGTTTGTGAATGGGAGGAGTTACCCCAAAATATAATGGCGTATGACATAAGCGAATGAAAATAAGCAAAGTAACCTAATTTTCGTGTTGGACCCTCACTTATTGCAGATAGTAGTAAATGCAGTAGCATCCAGTGTTTGAACAAGATCCTGAACTATTCAGACTCACTAATCATATACCTATTCTGTGTACTCAAAATCTCAGTTTTAGTAGAATTGCACTTTAGAAACCATAAAAACTGAGTTGTACTGTGATTTAGCATCAATTTATTTTCTGCAAACCATGAACTTCTGTCTTGAACTGCAGTATTTAATGCATTGACTATACTGTATTCAACATTCTTCAGTATTAAGCCAGTGACACCAGCAGACAGAAATATTTTAGAATCACTCGATATGTGAGAAGGTACATCATTTATATATACAAGGTGTCCCATTTATCTTGACCACCCTAAAAACTGTTTGTCCAGATGCAAATTACAAAATGTTACAAGCAAATGTTCTTTAGCCATCAGGGGGGCATCAATCAGCATGATTGCTTTCATTGTAGCTTTGTTTTTTACACAGATATGAACAGATGCATTACTTTTGTAAATGGCACCCAGTATTTTTTATTCAGTAATTCATTTCCTCTCCTAAAGAACTATTCAAAAATGTGTCACAATGTACCATTCACTGAAACACAACATTATTAATTACATAACACAACACTGACTTTGAGCCCGGGATCACAAACTCGTACACTTGCTGGAGTTGTCAGAAAACAACTGAAAACCAAGTAAAAACATAATACAAAATTGACTTTGACTATCCTGTACCATTGCCCAGGAGTAGACCACTCAAAGGTGCTCAAAGTGGTGACCCTGGACAATGATACACTGGTGTACTCATTGAATGGAAGAATTATTTACTGCTTCCAGTGTTGCCTGCCGAAGAGAGTTACAAGCAAGCATGATACGTTCCTGCATGTCCTCTGGCGTTGTTGGAATATCGCAATAGACAACGTCTTTAATGCATCCCTAAAGAAAAATGTCGAGAGGATTTAAATCAGGAGACTTAGCAGGCCAAGTAACTATTCCTCCTCAACCAGTCCATCTGGCAGGATACCTTTGGTTCAGAACACGACGTGCATGCAAGGCATTATGTGCTGGACATCAATCGTGTTGATACCACATAAGCATTCTGGTTCTTAGTGGCACTTCATCCAGAAGAGGAGGAAGAATTCATCTGAGGAAGATGGCATAAGCTGTGCCGTTTAGACTACCATTGATGAAATAAAGGCCAATGATTGTAGTACCAAGCTTCCCACACCAGACGTTAACTCTCCATTGACACTGATGTTCCATCTGTCTAAGCCATCGTTGGTTGTCACTGGACCAATAATGCATGTTCCTTGTATTTACCTGTCCTTTGTTTGAGAGGGAACATTGATCAGTAAATAGAACATTGGAGAAGAAGTTTGGGTTGACAAGGATTTGCCGCTGTACCCACTGACAGAACTGTACATGATTCTGGAAATCATTCCCATGCAATTCTTGATGTAGGTGTACATGGTAAGGATGGAAATGGTGACGTGTAAGAATATTATGTACACCTGTTTTTAGGAATACCAACCTCATGTTCAAGCTGTTGTGTGCTCACATGTGGATTCATAGCAACGGAAACGAGAACAGTAACTTCAGCAGCTTCGTCTGTGTGAGTGCTATGACAACTGCATTGTTGTGAGTTGAAACTTCCTATTTCCTGAAGCATCACAACAAGACAAGAAAACATCCATCGGGAAGGTGGGTTCTTGTCAGTATATCACTCTCTGTACAGTTCTGCTGCTTGCGTAGCATTTTGCCCACCTTCAACAACAACAATAAAAGAAACTTTATGTTGATGCAGTTTGTAGGAAGGATAGGATAGCCTTTACTGTATGCCCACTCTGCACAACAGTATTTAAAAGGACTAAACTACTGCACTAAATGTACTCATACATAAGAAAATAGTACTGCAGTTACTGTTCTGCTAACTTGCATTCCCCATAGATGAGTAGCATTTCTACCTTTTCTTCATTGGTGTACATTATTCTCAGACAACTTTTCAACTGACGATGGTTGACAGAATGATGTTTGTCCTCTGTGAAAGTCAGCATGTGGAAGCGTTCCATTACCCCAAGCACCTGCACTAACCGCTGGGAGCATCAACGTCAATGTTGTGTTATGCAATTAATAATGTTGTGTTTCAGTGAATGGTACACTGTAATAGAGTTTTGAATAGGTCTTTAGGAGAGGAAATGAATCACCGAATAAAAAATACAGATTACCATCTAAAAAAGTCATAGCACTGTTCATAATCATTCTCATTACTGTGGAGAATGACCTTTTTCTATCAATTCTTAAAGTATGAGGGGAACCAATTGTGAGCTATTCCCCTTATTCCATAAAGATCCAACTTCTATAGTAATATTTTGTGATCCACAGAACTAAACGCCTTAACTAAATGAAGCCTACTGTTAGTAAACTTTTTGTTTAATCCATCCAGTGCCTCATTGAGAAAAGAGAATACAGCATTTTTAGTTGTTTACCCTCTTCTAAAACCAAACTACACATTTGACAGCAAATTAGGTGAACATTTATGCTTACATATAACTTTTGCAGACACTGATGACATAGAAATAGTTCTGTTATACGAAACTTCCTGGCAGATTAAAACTGTGTGCCCAACCGAGACTCGAACTCGGGACCTTTGCCTTTCGCGGGCAAGTGCTCTACCAACTGAGCTACCGAAGCACGACTCACGCCCGGTACCCACAGCTTTACTTCTGCCAGTACCTCGTCTCCTACCTTCCAAACTTTACAGAAGCTCTCCTGCGAACCTTGCAGAACTAGCACTCCCAAAAGAAAGGATACTGCGGAGACATGGCCTAGCCACAGCCTGGGGGATGTTTCCAGAATGAGATTTTCACTCTGCAGCGGAGTGTGCGCTGATATGAAACTTCCTGGCAGATTAAAACTGTGTGCCCGACTGAGACTCGAACTCGGGACCTTTGCCTTCCACGGGCAAGTGCTCTACCAACTGAGCTACCGAAGCACGACTCACGCCTGGTACCCACAGCTTTACTTCTGCCAATACCTCGTCGTCGGGCACACAGTATTTATCTGCCAGGAAGTTTCATATCAGCGCACACTCCGCTGCAGAGTGAAAATCTCATTCCAGTTCTGTTATACATTTATCCTTTTTTATGAAGCAGTTTTACTATTGATTACTTTAATCATTCAGGAAATTTACCATTCCTAAAGGAAAAATTACAAAAGAACCTATGTACTGGGCTAATATTGCAGCACAGCAGCTTAGTATCCTGTTTGATACCCTACTATGTCCATGAGAGTCCTTAGCATTCAGCGGTTTAATTATTGACTCAGTCTTTCCCTTGTCAATATCACGCAGATGTATTTCAGATAGAAGTCCTGTAAAGCCATTTTCCAAGAGGGTTAAATAATTCCCTGGAGAAACTATGTTTTTATTTAATTCACCTGCTCTAATGAGAGAATTATCATTAAATACTATACATGTATCTGACTTATTGGTAGCAGAAACATCTTTGATATGTATTGGCTTTACATGCTCAACCTTGCGCTGTCGACCAGACACTTCTTTCATGGCTGACCATATCATTTTAATTTTATCCCCAGAAGTAGCTATCTATTTGCATAACACATGCTTTTGTCTTCCTAATCACATAATTATTTAACAACTTTACAGTACGGTTTGTAATGACCTATTGCAGTTTCATTGTTACTTGTACTATCCCCAATTTTTTGATATAATAGCCACTTTGTTCTACATAATATCTGTATCCCATTAATCAGCCATCCATGTTGCCTGTAAGTGTCAGTATCCTCTTTTAAAGTTTTAATAGAGAGCAACTTTCAAAGAGCATGAGAAATATGTTGAGGAAAGCATTCTACATATCATCTATTTTATCTGCACCATTAACTTCCAATAATCTTTTCTTGCCCGAGCGAGGTGGCGCAGTGATTAGGACACTGGACTCACATTTGGGAGGATGATGGTTCAAACCCACCTCCGACCATCCTGATTTAGGTTTTCTGTGATTTCCCTAAATCACTTTAGGCAAATGCGAGGATGGTTCCTTTGAAAGGGGATGGTCAACTCTTCCCCATCCCTCCCTAATCCAATGGGAGCGATGGCCTTGCTATTTGGTCCTGTCCCCCCCAAATCAATCAACCAATCTTTTCCTTGCACAATCACTTTTAAGATTAATATTAAAGTCACCACACACAACTAATTTGGATGCTCACTATATACTGAACCAAGAGCGTCTCTAGTTTGAGAAGAAAGGTACTGACATCAGAGTTATGGGACCTTTAGATAACTGTAATTAAGAGTGTAGTACCACTAAATTCAGTTGGCCCTGCACAACATTCATTGACTAGTTCAGTGTAGTTCTTTGATAAGTCAATAGTTTGAAACTGAATACTGTTTTTCACATATATCTCCAATCCCCCACTCCACAAATAGCTCCTTGAAAAATAGCTAGCTGATCTCAGAATGAGATTTTCACTCTGCAGTGGAGTGTGCGCTGATATGAAACTTCCTGGCAGATTAAAACTGTGTGCCCGACCGAGACTCGAACTCGGGACCTTTGCCTTTCGCGGGCAAGTGCTCTACCAACTGAGCTACCGAAGCACGACTCACGCCCGGTACTCACAGCTCTACTTCTGCCAGTACCTCGTCTCCTACCTTCCAAACTTTACAGAAGCTCTCCTGCGAACCTTGCAGAACTAGCACTCCTGAAAGAAAGGAAACTCCTGAAGGAATGGAAACATCCCCCAGGCTGTGGCTAAGCCATGTCTCCGCAATATCCTTTCTTTCAGGAGTGCTAGTTCTGCAAGGTTCGCAGGAGAGCTTCTGTAAAGTTTGGAAGGTAGGAGACGAGGTACTGGCAGAAGTAGAGCTGTGAGTACCGGGTGTGAGTCGTGCTTCGGTAGCTCAGTTGGTAGAGCACTTGCCCGCGAAAGGCAAAGGTCCCGAGTTCGAGTCTCGGTCGGGCACACAGTTTTAATCTGCCAGGAAGTTTCAGCTAGCTGATCTGTATCCCCCAGAACCTGTCTACCATGGAAAAACTTTGCACAGCTCTGGGCTCCATAGGTGTGGCTTTGTAGGTACTTAAATGGATGATCAGGACTTCCTCAGTGGACACATAAATGTTAGTTTCTCCTTATATTTCTTAAACGTCCACACCACACAGTATGATTTTCCATTGAGAGTGAAACAGAGGGTGTAAGGAGTACTTGACAGTGTTTCGGCCTCAGAAGGACTGAAAGGCTGCAACACATAATTATGGTCTGTTATCAGAAAGCAAAACACATGGGAGCCATTTGATGACAATCATTCTGCACAGACCAGCTATTGTGGTTTCAGACATATTACTGTGATGTGTACAATAAACAGAAACCTGCAGAAAGCCTTTAATACTATCAATCAAATTTTGTAAAGAAAGGAGCCCTCAAAAGCTAAGCTATGCTGTTCACCTCTAATATTTCTGCAACTGTCTAAGATATCATAATCCTGTTTTCATGCAGATGAATTGTGAAAAAGTTCTCTTTGAATAATGTGCAGTCTCTTTCCATAGCTATATTTATCACAGAGGTACTGTTATCATCTTCATTTTCTGAAATGGAGCTACAGTAATTTCTGCTGATAGTATCATAATTCTATACAGGACAAATTGAAAGATATTTCACACTTCAAAGTTTGATAACTACTTATGGGGAATTTATCTGTTCTCACAATGAAACCGCTTGCTTTCTTACGCAGGGTTTGTGGTTTTCATACCCGAACAACGAAGTTCCTCACATTCGATAAGGAGAAAACAAAGTGTGGTACCGCCGCGATATCTGTATAAAAGGAGCACAGAAGAAATATATTGGATGGCTATAATTAATGTGCAGGTCCATTGTGGGCTTTAATTATTGCATGGCAGCGTAACTTGGTGATATTCTAATGCATTGCTGAAGCGATTTATGCTGGAAAAAAATTACTCCAAATTTTGGCCACTAGGTGATAATCTGCCACTGTACAACATCTTGTTGACATCTCCAGTGCTTATAATGATCAAATTGTGTAATTGGTGGTTAATAATAATGTGAACATTATGACTTTCTCATTTTTTTGGCCTTATCTGTCCATGTTCCGTTCCTAATGTCCACATTCCATTCCTAATCAATTATGTACAAAAACATTTCTGTGTGTCTTCCTTGTATTCACAGCGCCATGTTGCCACCTGGTGGCCAAAACTGGAACTAATTTTTTTTCCATTGTAAATCAGTCTGCATTAGCACATTAGAATATCTACCAAGTTTCGCTGCCATACAATAATCACAATCCACACTGGACGTCTCTGAGTAGCTGCACTTTAATTTGCATCAAGAGTTGAGTTATATACACAAAGTTATCCCAACAGACGGTGTCCAAAAGCAATCACCACCCAGCAAAAGTGTGTCTTCATCAGCAGATTAATAACGAGAATTGCAGAAGGGGCTTGGAACTCTGTTGATCATGGGGTGTATTTTTCCCTCTTTTCCTGCTGATGTATATTTTGTAGGGTTTGTGGTAGGTCTTATACCAGCACTAGTGGGAAGTTGCATCCCCAGCCGATATAACTGGGCAATATTTTGCCGACCCTAATACACCGCCAGATGAAAGTAGTATTACCTTTATCCTCTCTTCTCAGAGTAGTTGTTTGGTGGTCCAGATCCTTCCGTGCCACCTCCCTGTCGATCCACTTGTGATGAAGATTCCTGGAATGATTCCGCAAGTTCTCTCTACTGTGCTACTAAATAAATAGCCACACTTCTCACAAACAGGGGTATATTTTGCCCAACATTTTCACTATTTCTTTTAACAACACAACAAACAATTGCTACGGTAATACCACTCTCTTGAGTACATTAAAAAACATCCATACATACGTACTTTAGGATCTGAGAGAGCAAACCAGATAAACAACTGCTGCTGTTCAATTGTTCATTACACCCTTGTTGGCGCATTGTTTATTCCATGGCTCTTGGACTCAGGCACTTGCTGCACCATGGCATAAATGACTCCCAGATGATTAGTGGTTGTAATTCCATTTTTACTGCTCCCCTTCTCGCCGCCCCATCACTGCTCCACATTCACTGGATACAAGAAAGGGAAGCACACAGTTTCCCTTTCCCACTACATTTATCCTCATTCAACTTACGAGCATCTCTTGCCAACGGCTTTCCAATGGCGTGTTGGGATGTTTACAAATATCCTGAAACACTACATATCCCGCCACTTAGACAAGAGATCTCGTGCTTAAGTCTCTAGTTGCATACACATTTTTGTTAACAATTCTATTATTATTATCCTACCCTTACATCTTAAAGCTGCCTTTACACCTCTACATAATCTCTACAACATAACTTTTTATAATCGTTAATGATAACTTGTGACTGTGTCCACTTAATTACTTAACTACTTTGTTCCTGTTTGGCAGTTTCATTCATCTTCTTCATACTCGTAATATTATTTCTCATATCTTATTACTTTCTTTAATACTATGGCTAGCTTTTCTAAATCACCCAAAGTATCTGAGAAATGTGCATAGTAATACAAAAATATTACTTGTCAATAATGTTGTTCTTAAGTTCCTTTTAATTTGTGATCCTCTTGACTCATAACCAATTAACCATTTTCGTTTTTTGAGTTAAGACAATATTATGATCTATCTACTGGATACTTGTGAGACATTTATTCTGATACCCGTAGACAACATAATATTATTCATCTTTAAATAGGTAAAGCAATATTAACCTTCTTTGCATAGATAGCTCATCTTTCGTTATTATACTGACTATAAACTTTCTGAGTTTCCATTCTATTTACATCTAAGTCTTCTTGTTTTAGAGAACTTAACTTCTTTAATATCCCACCTTCCAAGAGTATGGACTTGTATTGCAAAGCCTTTGCGCGCAATAATGTGATGTGCAAATTGCCTCCACCACTGCACTAAAATCTTTTCACTTCTTTACTATAAACCATTTGGAAAAACCTCTTGTTATTCATTACCAATTTTAAGAATAATTACGGATTGTCCTTTTAACAAAACATATTCCTCTTTCCACCAAAGAACACTTCTGCGTCTTAGTGCAGTAAAATATATCTATTTCATTCAGTGTGGTAGTACCCCATATTAATTCCTATTCTACTATGGTACTACAGTCAATACTTCAGAATAGGTCCTCACTTCAAAGAGCTCTCTTCACTGATGAAGCTACCTGTAAAACATGGAAAGTTGAACCTAAGAAATATGTATGATTGGGCCACTGAGAATCGGTATTGGCCAAGACATGTTGAACATCAGTGGTAATGGTGTGTAAACGTTTCATGTAGATTGCTGGAGACTATGTTCTTACTTCACTGGAGGAACCTTAAAAGGTAAAAGACATGCACAATTATTTGCTGAAGTGGTACCAGCCCTCGTAGAGAAAGTAATTCTTGAAGTACGTAGATATTTGTGGTTCCAGCACAATGGGTGCCCGGCTCTCAACTTGCTTGTGCCTAGGAAAGTGCTCACCCATATCTTTCCATGCTGCTGGATACGACGTCAAGGCATTATGAGTTGTACTATATGGCAGTGCCTGTGTTGTTAAGAAGAATGATGCAGTGTTCTTTCGGGGACACACACACGTGTGAAGGAACAGGTGCTACAGCAGTTATGAATTACATGAAATGTATTTGCAGTTGCGAATATGAACAACCATCAGTTGTATAAGGGAGGGAACTGAAAATTTGTGCCAGACTGGGACTCGAACCCGGATGTTCTGATTTTAGCAAGTGTTCGCCTTAAACATGACTCATGGCCAGACTTTCAATTAAAATGTCCTCCCCTGTATGGAACCTACATAATCTGTGTATACAAGTAGAGGCTGTGATGCAGGAACAGTGACATATGGCAGTTTGAGTCTGGCCATGAGTTGTGCATGGATAGCCAAAGTAGTTAAGGTCTGACAGAAATTTTCATTCTGGTCATTCCCTTATACAGCTAATTGTTGTTCGCAGTCACAACAGTGAATACATTTCATGCATTATCACTTCGTCTGCATGTTCATTTGATTTGATGCTACTGGACTATTTTCTCTGGGGTAAACTTAAAGATGATGTCTGTGCATAAGTTCTGATGACCCAAGAGGATTTAAAACAGCCCATTGTTTCAGCATGTGCAATGATATCAAAAGGATCTCTTCACCCTGTCAAGAAGTCTGCAAATGTGCTGTTTTCTCACCAAATACCCTCCTAACCATTAGTGAACAGCAACAGGCAGATTCCATATTCACAGATTTGGGAAAGCATTTGACACAGTGCCCACTGCAAACTGTTAACTGAGGTCCGAGCATATGGAAAAGGTTCTCATATATGTGAGTGACTCGAAGACTTTTAAAGTAAGAGAATCCAGTACATTGTCCTGGATGGCGAGTGTTCATTGGAGACTAGGGTAATCAGGAGTGCTCCATGGAAGTGTGATATGAGAACTCTTGTTCTCTATAAGCATAAACAATCTTATGTATAAGATGGATAGTAAACTCCAACTGTTTGCTGATGATGCTGTAGTGTAAAGAAAAGTCTCGTCATTGCTTCGTTGAGTGAGTAGGAGAATACAGGATAACTTACACCAGAATTTATATCTGGTGTGATGAATGGCAGCTTACTCTAATGTTGAAAAATGTAAGATAATGCAGATGGCTAGCAGAAACAACCCTCTAATGTTCGAATAATGGTGTACTGCTTGAAACAGTCATATCAATTAAAGTAACACTGCAAACTGATATTAAATGAAACAAACCTCTAAGGTCAGTAGTACAGAAGGCAAATGGCTGACTTTAGTTTATTGGGAGGACTCTAGGAAAGCATCACTCATTTATAAAGGACACTGCATATTGAACACTTGTGTGACCCTTTCTCAAGTATTGCTAGAGTATTTGAGATCCCCTCCAGATTGGATGAAGGAGTATGTCGACACTTTTCAGATATTTGCTGCTGGATTTGTTCCAGTAGGTTTGGTCGAAACGCATCTATTATGGAAATGCTGCGTAAACTCAAATGGGAATCAATGGAGGGAAGAGACTGTTGTTTTCACGAAACATAATAAAATTTAAAGAACCAACATTGATGACTGCCTGCAGAACGATTATGCTGCCATCAATGACATCTTGTGTAAGGACCACAAATATAAGAGAAATTAGGGGTCCTATAGAGGTATATAGGTGTTCATTTATCCCTTGCTCCACTGATGAGTGGAACAGGAAAAGGAATGACTAGCAGCGGTGAAAGGAACCCTCCTACCATAAACGTAAATGGAATTTTAAGGAATTGTTTATGACTACTTTCTTTTGTGATTTCCTTTTTGCTGCCGTTGCTGATGTAATTTTGCAATGTAAAATTGTATCCTAACATTAAACTCATGATGTGAAGTTATTATTTAATAGTATTTGTACGTCAAGTCCCTGTTCTACAAATCCATTTAATTTTTGTCATACATCTTTCTTTCAGGGCTTTGGCAGAAAGAAGAGCAGAACAGTTAACTGGTGAATTATCCTTAGCTGTCATATCCTTTGCCTTCCACTTGCTGTCTCACGCTCACCACATTTAGCCAAGTGTGATTAGTATCAGTTTTGAATTAAACTTTTCTCCACTATTTCAATTTTCACGACAACCACATCTGTGATGTTCTAACTCATAACATCAAGCGATTGTGGTTGGATACATGACAAGTGTTTCCAGCATATTCAGTCTAAATTTCACTGTTTCTATTTGACAGAGGTGGATACATATAGAGTGACTTCTGATGCTGGTGACTTTCAGTAAAAGATAATCATTTTATTGATAGACATTCTCAGTTAATTTAATTGTCAATATAATGTAGCTTTTTTCAAAGACTTAAGACATGTACTCCCCATATATATGCAATGTGAATGAGAGGGTCGTGCATTTAGATTTGAGCATTGAACAAAATTACACATCGATCAATGCTGTACTGACTGCAGTAACCTAGTGGAAAATGAAACAAGATGGAATACGGGACTATTGTGGCAATGAGAATTATGTATTGCCTATTTAATTTGGAGGACCCCTTACAACTTGGGAAATACCACTTTCTACACTACTGCTAGCATTGCTATCCGCCTCATAACAACTCTCACATTATACTAACTACTTGAGTAATGTCAATGTAAGTAGATACCCCATGGATAAAATTCCATTTTATAGAGACAATTCCATTTAATATTTCCTACTATTGCATACAGGGAAAATTATAAAAAATAATGTCAGCAGTCTGAATCAACCAACATAATGTAAAAATTAAGTAGTTAGGGACTACTAGAATCTGAGCAACAGCTTTTGTGTTCAGAATAGTTTTCTATGTTGAATATCAGCAATATTCATGAACAATGAATACTTCAGTGCACTAACCATTTTTGATATAAGTGTTACTCATACTCTCTGAATGATATTTGTGCTCACATCGTGAAATTTCATTTTATAGAACTTTAAAGTTAAAAGAAGACAATCAGTAAGAAAAATACTTATATTTGTTTATACAGATATAATGTCACAAATGAAGTAAATATTTAGATACATGTACTCATTTTGTGTTTATAAATCAAGATTTTAAAGTTCTGACAGACGAAAATTGATGCAATAAGCTGACTTGTTGTTTTCCATGAAATTGAGGGATGGTTTCTCTGGTGACTGGGAACATATCTTGCAGTTTATGGTAGTCCCCCTGCTGCCACATCTGTGAGAAAATTTAATGTTTTAAATTTCAGTCAGCATTCTCTTATGTTATATTAAATGCTGTGCAAGAAAAATCTCATAAACCAGTGTAATTTATATTTCATTTTTATTTTTAAAAGTTCACAACAAAATGTAGAAAACGTAACTAGTTTTCAGAAAAAGATCGTCATTGTAATAATGTGTTTCTGTCAAATCCCATCAGCGTCCATTATTATGGATTTTCATTGTTGATTTTACAAATTAAGCTGAACATTTGTCAGAAACATATCTATACTATTGAGAACTTAGTAATTAGATCATATATAAAAGGCATTACAAACTATGAAATCAGATCCTGTTTTGAAGAAACTAGCTGTCTGATTGTATGCCTAGTTTAGTAGCACATCAAGCTGCAGTTGTGTCTGATTAAAAATGTGGTGTACAGGTCGCTGTTTTTCTGTGACCACACACACTACTCCATTCTCCCCCCCCCCCCCCCCCCCCCTCTCTCTTTCTCTTTGTCATCTCTCCTTCTGTGTATGTTGTAATTTCTATTTTCAGGAACACATGTTCACCTGTTGGGATTGCAAGAGATTTATCCAAAACGTCTCAACATGTGGAAAGTACTGTTCCACCAGAGGAATTGTGTTGTTATGGAATACATCAAGCAGATTGAGTTGGGTGTCATTTAAAATCCTAAGAAGATAACTTTATGAAATTCATACTTGTGAACAGTCAGTCTACTCATCCTTATGTGGAGAAATTCATAAGAGTATTTCACAAGGACTGTTGTAGCCAGCCACTGCTGTTTTACTCTACTAGCCCATTTTACTATAGAGACAACTATTTTTGAAATTTGGTACGGTGGAGATCATCATCAATGATGATTTTTGATAAATTGATAAGTCAGTTTTTGTAAATGACTACCTTTCTACTTAATTAAAGGCATTATAGAGTAGTTTAAGTGATGAGCTATTATAATTGAAAAATTAAGAAATGTAGTATTCTGGTGGGAATAAGTGAGGTAGACTTTTCTAAGGTTGTCGGCACTTACAATTGACAACTTAAGCTGAAAAATCATACTGATGATCTGAACAAGTCCAGTTACTCTTACAAGAATAATTGCCTACTGTAGGAGCTGATCATAACTTCAAGATGGCAGCTGATGGTGTTAGTAGTTAATCAAGTGGAGTATTTAAACATGATAATTGCAAATAAATGTGTTGAATAAGTGAAAATATTCGTGTAAATGGTAGAAAGTATTGTGTTCTTTGAGACTCAGGTGCAAAATACAGCATAAAAAGCGAAGAGTCTTTACACAGCTACAGCTCCACAAATTCAAGTGTAGACATGAGCGATGCATCAGCGATAAAATCGGGTTTTGTGCTCATAAGAAACAGAAATGTAGAAATCACTGAAGAAATTTCATATTTGCAAGGTGTCATGGCTACGTTTTGTGATTCTGCTGATCTGCAGAAAGAACTGTGCAAACTTGATCCTAAAGATAGGATTACTGTGCAACTTAACAAATTAAGGGAAAATTATGTAACTATACAAATAATATAGCTCAACAAAAACTAAAGGGGGTACCAAATGTAATTCAGGAATATGTAAGTTCTGAAACTAAATGTATAAGGAAATGGACAAAAGTTTTCATCTTTCAAAAAATAAAATGTTATACATTGTGAAAACATGGGTATGACACGTAATATCACCAAAAAGAAGTAGCAGACAGGAGCAGCAGTGAACTTTGAAAAGGTGACAAAAGAAGCACACTTACGCCCAGTACCATGAGCGACAAAAAACACTGAACACAGGTTCCTTCTTTTGCAAGAAACATGCTATCACTGTTATAATCCACTTAAATTGTAGAACTGTATTGTTTATCACATTAAATGTGCTAATATAAATCTGAAACTAAAAGTGTGGCTTTGCACAAAATGTGCGGAGCTGAGCAAAAAACTAACAGAATTATTATAGTGTTTTTTAGAAAAAAAGCATATTGTAAAACACACATATTATGGTGGGAATACAAGCAACCAAACAAAAATTGCAACAATGAATCATATAGTGATAAGAAAAAATATGGAAAGTTCTTCAGTTTTACAGCTCAACAGAATCCAAGTGCACAGTGATAAAAATGTGCCCGTCTACCAGATTGAAAAAAAATTCAAAGCCACACTGGTCCAAAATTGCAAATAATGTAGATAAAACATTAATTTTATCAGGCAACCATGAGTGTGGACTAGCTGAAATTAGTAATCAGGTGACAAAGCTGAATGCAACCAGAGAAAACAAAGTGCCCCATTGTCAGAGGTAGGAAAGCCACTAAAATGTATTCACTGTGACAGTTTAAGCCAATATGATTTTGTGTCTTAATAGAGGGTGAAATGATGTATATAAAAATGAATCTCAAATGGCTACATGATACCTTAAATGATACTTGAGCCAGCTCCCACACATATCTGTAAAATTCATTGTCTGCAACATAATACACAGGTATGACTTAATGCAATGGTCCTGTGTAAACAAACAAAACACATTGGCTAATATATTTTGCTCAAATATTAGCAGTTATTTCAGAAATGTCCAGATTCAGCTTTATTGGCCACAGGTTCCCACTGCACATGGCCTATATCTTAATAAACTGCGTAAGCCACTCACAACAAAACAAACTGGCAATATTGCTACAGTAACAACAAAAGCAGCTGTACCAAGGATAGTATTGGTAGCAACAATATCATCAACAGCATGGTCACCTGCAGCAGCAAAATGATCATCTCTGGATTCAAATGAGGAACAGTGCCTTTAATATCCTGCAGCTGATAAATCATCACCCTTATTAGGGACATGAGGAAAAACAACTGAAGATACAACAGAGACTACAATGGATGCAGTATCTACAACAATTTCAGCACCGATATAACTAACAGCACCTCCACCAACTCCAGCAGAAACATCAACATTGTAACGTTACATTTATGTAGGCAAACTAATGGGCCACTTTATTGGTACGAGGTAATAGGATATTGTTGTATGGCTGAATGCTAGTGGGCCCAGGCCTCAAGGCACATTGCAGCAGGTCTAGTGAGGTGATCAGTACAGGTGAGCCCAAGTACAAAGACGAGGAGCTTCGTAGGAAATGGGTACATCCCAAAGCAGGGAATTTGGAAGGCTGTTGCAGCTCTTTGAGAATCTAAAATAATTTACAATCAAGTATTAAAGCAAATCTGAATACCTTTGTGATCTCAGAAAAATGAGTGACAACTAATGACACAACAGTCTCTTCAATATCTTCAAAATTACAGAAGTTAATATTTCACAGTGACTAAACATTTTCACAATGAACCCCTGAATTAACAATCTTTAAACACTTTGTGCAATTTCGGCAAACGATATCTCATATCAATCAAAAACAAACTCTTAAACTTACAAGTAGCTATATACAGCAATGGTATAAGACTACTGTTCTCTGTGTAACTGAACATTGGCTAAAAAACAATGAAATAACTTGTGTAAACTTAGACAATTATAATTTAGTATCATACTTTTGCAGAAAGAATTTAAAAAATGGTGGTAGCTGCATATTTGTTAGAGATTGCATCTCTTGCCCTGTAGCTACAATTCCATTGGAAAGGTATGCAACTGAAAAACATTTTGAGTGTAGTGGTATAAGAATTGAACTGCAAAATGTAACCTATGTAATGATGTCTATACAGAGCTCCCAGTGGTGATTTCAGTGTGTTCATAAAAAACCTTGATAGGCTGCTATCACAATTTTGGAAGAACAAGTTAATTTTATGCAGAGACTTGAATATTGACTCCCTATCTGAATCAAAATATAAAGTGGAACTAGAGAGCTTACTTATAATGTAGGTTTACGTAACACAATTCAAAACTATACGAGAACAGGCATGAACAGTCAAACAAATATTCAGTCTGGCAGATATAATTGCCTTATAGAAGACATGAATTTATCAGATCACAGCTCAAAGACAGTAATACTAAAAGAAGTAGGTAAATTAGATTCACTCAGCTATATCCCTTACAGAGATATGAGAAGTTCTGACATAACAGCCCTAAAGATAAAACTACAAAATGAAAAGTGGCCAGAAATGTAATTATCTAATAGTGTTAATCATAAATATAACAGTGTCCTAGATATCTATTTAAAAATCATTGAAGAGTGTTTGCCAACCAAAACTAAACCAATAAAGAAAAAGTGAGGAAATCTGCCATGGCTAACAAAAGGTCTATTAGTATCCTATAAAAAGTTGAAACTTCTTCATGCAATTTGGAAAGCTCCAGATAGGCCTATTCATTTTGTTGAATATTATAGAGCCTATAAAAAGATTTACAATAAAACTTTAATAGCAGCAAAAAACTGTATAATGGAAATGTTATAACACAAGCTCCCAACAAAGTCAGAAGCACTTGGAAGATAATAAACAGAGAAACAGGAAAGTCATCAGGAAATAAGAATAAAAGCTTATGCCTAAAAATCAATAATGTTGTAACAGAAGATCCAATTATCATTAGCAACACTTTCAACCAATATTTTACCAGCATCTGCCAACAACTTACACAGGGTAACAATACTGATTCTCTGCAATCCCAAAAACTAGTTGAGAATAAACAAAAGTTACCCAGTAACTCATGTTACCTGTCTCCGGCAACTGAACAAAAGATAAGAAAAATAATAGAGAAACTAAAAAATAAAGCATCCACAGACGTAAATGGCCTGTCAAACAAAATTCTGAAGTTAACTACTAGGGAAATTGCTAAACCCCTCTGTCACTTAGTCAACTCATGTCTCGAAAAAGGAATCTTCCCAGATAGAATGAAGATTGCCAGAGTACTACCACTATTCAAAAAAGGTGATCACATGTGCCCAGATAATTACAGACCAGTTAGCTCCTTCCCATTTTGTCAAAGATCCTAGAAAGAATAATATTTGTTAGGTTGATGGCATTTTTTTGATAAAAACGGTATCATAAATGGTAGACAGTTGGGGTTCCAGAAGGAAAAATATATGTTGTCAGCTGCATTTGAACTTATTAATATAATCTCTGCAGGCCTAGATCAAGGCGAAATCCCGGTTGGTGTCTTTTGTGACTTATCTAAAGCTTTTGAGCTTGTCAATTACCACATATTAATAATGAAGCTACACCACTATGGAATTAGAAGAACTGCTCTTGATATCATAAAGTCATTTCTTCAGAACAGAAAACAAGCAGTGGAAGTGTCACACAATCAAGGGAAACAGCTATCAGAACTACAAGATATAAAACATGGGGTGCCACAGGGTAGTATTCTAGCGCCTCTCCTTTTCCTTATATACGTAAATGATTTACCTTGTTACATAGACAATGAACTGGTACTCTTTGCAGATGACACAAGTGTAACTGTGAGACCGAGCTTACAGGAGGCCATAAGTAAAAGTAATCAAACAGTTGAAATGCTCACCCACTGGCTTGAAGTGAATAGGTTAATTCTCAATTATGAGAAAACTAATGCAGTCCTATTTAGGAAAAACAAAAAAAAAACAAGTGAACTAACAAATTTGCAAGAGCTAGATGTAACAGTAGTTGAAAGTGCTAAATTTGTAGGGATCACCGTGGACAGTTGTTTAGGATGGAAAGATCATATTTCCAATATAAACAATAAACGCAGCAGTGCTGTTTTTGCTCTGAGACAAATTAAGCCACTAATAACTGAAGGTGATGTGCACATGGTGTACTTATTTTTCATACTTCAATGCTATAATGAGCTATGGTATAGAAATCTGGGTCCACTCGCCTGAGGCAATTAAAATATTCAAATTGCAAAAGAGAGCTATTAGAACAATAGGAAACAAAAGAACAAGAGATAGTTGCAAACCTATTTTCAAAAAATATAAGATTCTAACCTTCTACAGCTAGTATATATATAAAATTCTGCTCATTGCTTGGGATCATAAAGATAAATTCAACAAAAATGAAGATGTACACCACCACCACACCAGAAACGTAGTAAGTTCTAGGAAAAGAAGTTTTCGCCATAGGGACAAGAAAACCCCAACAACTTCTGCTGAACAACAAACAAATAATACAGCGCTAAATACAGATATACCATGCAAACTGCCACAGACAGTGACTATCAGATCAACTCCTCCAACCAATGCCATCTCAGTAGTTGGAAATTCAAGTGTTAGTGACAGGAAAAATAAAATAATAGGCACTGGTGATGACCAAGGAATGCTGTATGGGGAAAAGAGAGCATGGTTTCATTTAGGAAAGGTGAAAAGTGGAACGACAGCAGAAAACGTAATAAACTTTTTGAAGAAAATCCTACCAGGTCATAGCAACTTTCACGTAGAAAAATTGGAATCTAAGGGTGTAAATAGTAGTTTTAAGATTGGTGTAGACTTTCATCTAAAAGACAAGCTAATGGACACTGCTGTTTGGCCCAAAAATGTTGTAATTAAGCGTTTTTTGTTCCGGAGACCATCCGTTATGCCAATAAAATAGATTATGAAGTTAAAAACAAGGACCAAGGATCACTGCACAAGAATGTTTCTAGTACTGAAAACAATACGCCAATAATCATTGCAAGTGTAAATGTGCAGTGCATAAGAACCAAAATGGATCTCCTATCATTTTTTATAGAAGAAATTAAACCAGATGTTTTATGTATTTGTGAACACTGGCTAGCTGAAGCAGAAGGTGATTTCTATAAATCTGTTGAATACTTAGACATGGCCAGTGCTTGGTTTCGAAGAACTGCAACCCACGGTGGGGTCTCTGTGTATGCCAACAGAGATCACAGCATCAAGGAAATTGATTTAAGCAGTTTTTGTGTGGAATTTGATCTTGAATTAGCTGCACTGTTATTAACAAATATTGATTTAGTTGTTGTTTCTGTGTACCATTCACCAGATGGTGACTTTGAGAATTTTATTGGACATATGGAGAACTGTTTGTGTTACCTAACACGCCTAAAGTCAAAAATCGCACTGTGTGGAGATTTTAACATACACATAGGTGATGGAGATGCCAGAGAGAGGGTCTTTATGAGATTAATTACCAGTTATGGGTTGTTTATTGCAAATAAGCTCCCAACAAGGGGTGGTGCATGCCTGGACACCATAATCACCAACCTCAACATCTGGGATTATAAACTCAGTGTAGTTGAACCTATGATAGCAGATCACTGTGCACTAGTAATGGAAACCAGTATGAGGAGCAAACTGCAGATAAGCACATGGCATTCAAATTACACATTCAAAAGAAGATTTGTTAAAGAAGAGAGACTAAATGATCTCAAAGCAGCTCTATCTTGTGTAAACTGGCAGCAGAAAATTGCAGAGTTAGTAGGCAGTGATTCTTTCTTATGTCTGTTCCAAACCTTAAAAGCAATATTTGATGACATGTTTCTGGTAAGACCAGTGAAGAATCCTCTGGACAAATCACAAGGCAGGCAGAAAGTTATCAATGTGAAACAATGGTACACCGCCGAGCTCAATAAATTGAAGTGTATTGTAACAATGTGCAAGGACCGAATGAAATCAGCTTTAGACATTCCAGCTAAAGAATTACATCACCGCAACTACCTAAAAGCCAAAACAGCTTATAGGAAGGCAGTAGAGGAAGCAAAAAAGAAATATAACGATACATACATTAAAGAGGCCCAAAATCCTTGTAAAACTGCCTGGAATCTTGTAAATGAGAACAGAAAGAAGACTACCTCCTGCTTAAAGTCGTGTAGCCCTGATGGCTTCAATGAATATTTTGTCAGAATAGTGGAAAAGACAGTGAGTGAAATTCCACACTCTGACCTAGATCCAACTGCAAACATAAGAAATTCAGACAGTTGCAGTATTCAGAAGTGGAAGGAAGTACACCCTGAAGACATGATAAAAATTGTGAACTCCTACACTAGCCATAGCAATAAACAAATGTCTATCTTCTGGTGTCTTCCCAGACTTCCTTAAACTGGTGCGCACAGTACCAATATATAAGAAGGGGGATCCTTGTGAGGTGTCCAGCTTCAGACCGATCTCAGTGGTACCAGTACTAGCCAAAGTTACTGAGTCTGTGATGCACCGCCAGGTACTGAATTACTTTGAGGAAAACAACTTATTCCAAATCACACAGCACGGATTCCGCAAAGGGAGATCAACAGTGACAGCCACACTGGACTTATTAAAAACAATTCGACAGAGTTTTGAAGAGAGAGAGAGTGTGGCACTGACACTCTGTGACCTCAGCAAAGCCTTTGACTGCATCTCACACACAACACTAACAGCCAAGTTAAGATGCTATGGTGTAGGAGGTGTTGTCCTATCAACACTCCAATCTTATTTGGAAAACCGAAAGCAGGTAGTATCAGTGCATGGAGCAACTTCTCTTGAACAAAAACTGGAACATGGAGTGCCCCAAGGATCAGTCTTAGGACCTCTCCTATTCCTCATATATGTCAATGATATGAGCTGTAATAGTCAAATGTTGCAGTTTGCAGATGACACTACCCTTATTGCCAAAGGACATACAGCCGCAGAAGCTCTTGGTGCATCAAATTTGATGTTTGAAGAAATAAAAGAATGGTTCGTAATAAACAAAATGAAGATCAATGAAGAAAAAACCCAACATTTGATATGCAGTCTAACCAACATTGAAGACAAAGAAAACATGGAGACTGTCAGACTACTGGGCTTCAAGATTGACAGCAAACTCTCCATGAATGATCACACTACATGTGTATGCACCAAACTTTCTTGTGTGATATACCTCCTGAGGAAGCTGAAGAGGGTAATAACTGACCAGTTTCTCACAATAGTCTACCATGCACTCTTCCACAGCCACATTAGCTATGGACTGTTGTTGTGGGGACACTCCTCAGGCAGCAAAGATGTGTTGCTATTACAAAAAAAAGCCATCAGGATCACATCCTCTAGCAAAAGACTGGACCACTGTAAGCCTATTTTCACCAGGCTAGGCATAATGACTGTCTTTAACCAGTATGTGTATTTCTGCCTCATGTATATAAAAGAAAATCAAGGGAATTTTAGCATAAGACAAGAAATACATAATCATGACACTCGCTGTAAGAGGAACATTAAAGTGCCAAGGTGTCACCTATCAAGTACACAAGACAGCTTTCCAACAGTCGCCCTAAGAATGTACAATCAACTGCCTCCAGAAGTGAAATCCCTGCCACCTGAATTATTTCGGAAAAAAATTGCTCAGGACTTGAAACAACATCCACTATATTCATTGGAAGAGTTTTTCAACAGCGGTTCTACTGAATGGACAAAATAATAAATATCGTTATGTCTTATATATAATTTTGCCTAAATTTAATCTTCTTCTTATGTTAACTACACATTTAATTTTGTGTTTTACTTAAAGTACATATTTTGCCAAAATTAAACTTTGTGTGTGTGACATTTTGCTTTATGGTATTTTCATTTGCTGCTATGAAGTTTTACTTTCCTGTTTAGATATATTTCATTCCCGCTATGTTCTGTGTGTTTTTGTGCACTGCATAAATATTTTCTTTTATTTGTAATATAAATTTTGTATATGGTGTTGTATAAATGTTAGTTGATAAACATTGTATTTGTGACGCAGTCTGTCCAGCCATGGCTGGTAAATGACGAAGATATAGTAAAGTAAAGTAAAGCAAACTAAAGTAAAGAAATTAAGAATTCCGCAGCATAACACAACTGAATATGAGAGAAGCAGTGGTTACTTGGCAATAAAGTTGTACAACTCTTTACCACCATACATCACTAATGCCAAATCGCAGGATAAGTTTAAACAGTCAATCAAACAACTGCTATTAGAAACCCCTTTATATTCAATTCAATTTATTAGCGTCCTTGTAGTACATTATCAAAATGACATAGGACTTGTCAATAAACATTACAATTTAAAATACATGTACATGAAAATTTATAATTGAATTTACTTGTCACTTAGACAGTACAATTTTAATAGAACTATAAGAACATTAACATAAAAATATACAAGTAGGATAACAACATACAAAAAAAAGTTGGTGATTCTCACATCAAAGATTATTTACATTCTTACATTAACACTGTTTCACACTTTCATAGAAACAGCAAGTATTTAAATGTGAGAAATTACACATATTTATTATGTCAGGGAAATATTAACTGCGCTTTTACTGTCAACTATTCAAAAACTCTTCAATACTGTAAAAACTATTGCTCAATAACATGTTTTTTAATTCTCTTTTAAATATGTGCAGTTTTGGTATCATTTTTAGTTCTTTGGGGAGAGCACTGTAGAGGATTTTGGGTTGGTATAGTACACTTTCGTGATACATAACTGTTTTATGAATTTCTCCTTGGAAATCATTCCTATTCCTTGTTTCGTAGTTGTGAAATTCTCTGTTTAATGTAGAAAATTCCTCGTGTTCTTTTAAGAAACATACGCTTTCATATATGTATAAGGATGGTAGCATCATGATTTTTAATACTTTGAAAGCATGCATACAAGAGTCTCTATATCCTATACCTTTTATTATTCTGACTGCCTTCTTTTGTAGTCTAAATGAGTGTTTTGTTAGACTGATGTTCCCCCAAAACTGTACACCATATCTTAATAAACTGTGCATGAATGAGAAATAAACACATAACACTGTTTTAACATTACATGAGCTTTTAAGCATTCTAAGTATATAACATGTTTGACTTAATTTTTTGTTCAATGATATTACACGCTTTTCCCATCTTAAGTGTTCATCAAACCATACTCCCAAGAATTTAGTGTATGATGCTTGTTCAATCTTACACTTACCCTGTTCTACTGTAAGGTTAGTTTTTATTTTATTTGTAATATGTCTGAAGTTGATCCACATTGTTTTTTTGGCATTCACAATGAGTCTGTTTTCATTAAACCATCTGTCTGCTTCGTCTGTTCCTAATGTGACTTTTTCCTGTAAGTCAGCTTCACTATTTGCTTTAACAAACAACTTGTATCATCAGCAAACAGTACTGCCTCAGCTTCAGATAGTTGACTTGGTAGGTCATTGATAAATATTAAAACCAGTAATGGCCCTAATACAGATCCCTGGGGTACTCCATACAAAACTCTCTCAAATCTTGATGAATATGTTCTATCTGCATGGCTTTTCTCCACCTTCTGATACCTGTCCGACAGATATGATTCAAACCATTTGTGGGCAACTCCACGTATCCCAGAGGCATATAACTTCCTAAGCAGTAACTTATGGTTGATGACATCAAAGGCCTTTGATAAGTCTAAAAACAATCCACAATTTAATTCCTTTCTATTTATGGAATTTAGAACAAGCTGCAAAAACTGAAGATAGCTGTTTCAGTTGATTTATTTTTATGGAAACCATTTTGCGCATTAACCAATATTCTATTCTTAAAAAGAAATATGTATAGTCTCTGATACATTATCCTTTCTATTATTTTTGAGAAACCTGACAACATTGATAAAGGCCTAAAGTTACTAACATCATATTTATCACCGTTCTTGTAAAGTGCCTTTATAGTTGACATTTTAAGTTTTGATGGAAACACCCCTGTCTTAAAAGATTCATTTATAATTTCAGTGAGATGTGAGGCTATGTTTCTTGCACTTTTCAATCAGAGTATTTATTTCAAACGAAAATAAGTGAAGAAAACAGGCATAGTACACTAAAAGAAAAATGTACACAGGTATAGAGAAAAAGAAAAAGTAAAATGTGTTAACTTCTTAATAGCATTGTTTTATGTAAAGATTTTGTTTTTCTACAGTATTATTGCTGTTAAATTTGTTAATAAATGTAAACAAAATGGGATCTAGAATATGTATGTGCTATGTGACTGTATTATACCATATATATAAAATGATGGACCCATAGCATAGAATTATTGCAATTAAATGTTATGTAATGTAGGTACAAAGATTATGTATGCCTCAGTTTACAGTATCTAAAATTTTGTAACTATGATGTTAATTTTCAGAAATGTTGTGGCTAAAATGTATTAGTTGTCTTAGCAAAACTATAGTTATAATCAGTAAAAGTAATGTATTTTATGGGAAAACTGACAAAGCAAATATGTACTTGGGCTTACTTCATAGATGTACATCATAAGCTGCTAAATAAATAAATAAATATGATAGAACTGCATGATAGCTAATGTACCAAAAATCCACTACCTTCATATATTTCATTTATTGACTTATGACGTCCTTTATATCTTTTTTCTTATGCAAACGTTTGTCAGAATATTGTATTCTCCACAATTACACAGCATATGAAAGCAGCATGAATGCCTCATATCTTGACATACTTGTGTAGTTATTTAATGAACAGTTTACTATTTTACCTGCAATTTTATTTAAGTGTTGACTGCCAGTGCTATTAAAAAACATGCAAATTTAAATGTGATCAATTTCACGTGTTAGCAGACACCACTACTGTGATGCTTCTGTCAAGAAAACATAAATGATCATTTAAACAATATTTAATGACAATTCATTGTCATTTAACATAAGATCACTTGCACAAGAATACCAGTTTATTTATTTATTTAAGAACAAACTGGTATTGTGAATGACCCGAGTGAGACTGAACATTTAAAACATCTGTTTACTTAAATATTGTTGTAATATATTATTTTAGTCTGGGAAATGGTGAAGTTGAGTCAAATCATGTCTGCAGAACTTAAGAACAATGTATTTTTAGTTGTGATGGCCTTCAGCCAACAGAAAAACAGATTATGGGAGTCAAGTTGAGACTGGGGATTTTCAGGTGAAGAACTCAGGGGAGGATTCTGGACTCTTGGGTGTTCATTTTAGAAGAAGGCAGACCTGCCTGTGGTAATGGATGATATTTGATTACGTGGGTGATAGATTCTGGACGATGAATGGCCACTATGAGACTTTATAATTTTTAGTTACACATTTACATTTTTGCTTGAAGGCGGCAGAGCTGCCAGTGGTAAAGAGTGGTATTCAATTATGTAGTTGATTGGCTGGTGAGCGGCTGCTATCAAACTTTAAATTCTGAAGGGACTCTATATTTTGAGAGACCTGAATGTGCTCCAGAGTAGGAGCACTTGCATTATGGAAGGAGGATAGATAGAGTTTGAGATTCGGCTCATGATTTCACTCATATTAATTTGTAAATCATCATGTTGAACTCTGAACAGTTTTGGGCTGGCGAATATTCTGAGTATTGTGATTACAAAATAGACTTAGAATTCATGTATCTTTTATGACTATTTAGTTTGAGGATTTTGATATCATTCTCGTGATGCTCTCGATGTAACTTTACTGCATTTGATAAGAATACTTTCTGTCTGTATTTTAATTGAATATCATAGGACCACTTCCTGTTTTTTTGAGATGTCCTTTTTGAATAAACATTATTCAACATAACTCTGTCATCTACATCAATTACAGGTGTCAGAACAGATTCCTTGCATTATTCATTTAACTTCTATTTTGTATTTCTTTGTATTTTATTAACATATAAGTCTAGCCAATGCATAGACTATTTGACTGCAGTGTCACAGCTACAGCTTATTACTTGCAGCGAATTATGTGCGGGGCATGAAACTAGATGTATGTGGCTCGATGCTGTGACTACATCAAGCTACTCTTTTTAAACAGAGCAAGACTGCTGCAAGATAGGTTAGTTGCCCATGCATTCTGTGATATAAAGGAATTTATCAAGTGCAATACAATATGTAATGTCAATAATTAGCTTCCACTTTCACTTAAATTATCAATTGCATTTTATTATGAGTGTGACGATATCTATTGCTGTTATGGTCCATGAATCTGTTTTGTACATTGTTTGTTCATGTGATATAGGACAGTGGGAAACCTAGTTAGTTTACAATACAGTAGTCATTTTGACTACATTGTTGACATAATAAAAATGCATAATATTGTAGGTTGGTGTGCTGCACTGCTTCTACATGTGATAATAGCAGTTATTAAGTGAGATGACATGATAAGCACAATGTAAACTATATTATGAATTAACAATTAGTGAAATTTGATAAATGAGGTTTACTTATTATGATGTTCCATAAATTCAGACAAAGAATAGAAGCAGTGGTCAAGCAAGAACTGTTTTCTTTATTTTAAATGTTGGTGTGAATTTTACGTAAGAAGGCTTGCTAGTGAATTCAGTCTCTTATTTAAATTGTTTAGGTGTACCTCGCACTTCAGATCTGCCTGAACATGTACACCTAGAAATTTTCAGAATGAGATTTTCACTCTGCAGCGGAGTGTGCACTGATATGAATACATCATATCAGCGCACACTCTGCTGCAGAGTGAAAATCTCATTCTGGAAACATCCCCCAGTCTGTGGCTAAGCCAAGTCTCATATTGAAATATGTCTGCTTGTGTCTGTATGTGTGGATGGATATGTGCGTGTGTGCGAGTGTATACCTGTCCTTTTTTCCCCCTAAGGTAAGTCTTTCCGCTCCCGGGATTGGAATGACTCCTTACCCTCTCCCTTAAAACCCACTTCCTTTCGTCTTCCCCTCTCCTTCCCTCTTTCCTGATGAGGCAACAGTTTGTTGCGAAAGCTTGAATTTTGTGTGTATGTTTGTGTTTGTTTGTGTGTCTATCGACCTGCCAGCGCTTTTGTTCGGTAAGTCACCTCATCTTTGTTTTTATATATAATTTTTCCCACGTGGAATGTTTCCTTCCATTATATTGATATTATCAAATAACTTATTCGTGCCGATTACATGATCTTTTTCAACTACACTTAGAATACCATTTCACTGTATCAGAAAACTCCACCAGCACTAATAGAAAAACAAGCTTTATCTTGTAAATTTCTGAATCAAAAACAGACTGGATCTTGCAGAAAAAACTTCAAATTCTAAAATATGTTGTCATTTCCTTCTGTGTTCATCATTATAAATGATAATATATTACTAGAAAATAATGTAGCTGTGCATTCACAAGATAGAGGTAGCCTACAACAGGACTAGCTGACAGGTGTACCATATAGCTTTGAGTGTTGGAAAACACCATCAATTTTCAGTTGTTCAAAAGTAAACCGTCTACCAAAGATGGTAAAATACAGAATAACTGAGAATACCTTCTTAAGGATTATTTAATGTCACAATAATATTGGGTGGGTTATATAAGATGTAACATCCCTTTTATTCTGTGAAATTAAGTTTCCACAAATGGCAGTAGGAAGAGGGATAGGTATTATTCAAGATATTGAATCCAATAAGGTTTTCATTAAAAGGAACAGTATATTATTTTAAAACATTAGATAACTCTTGAAAAGCTACAACATTAGCAAACATTATATCACAGTCTTCATATTTCCAAGGCATTTTGAATGAGGTACTGGCAGAAGTAAAGCTGTGAGGACGGAGCGTGAGTTGTGCTTGGGTAGCTCAGTTGGTAGAGCACTTGCCCGCGAAAGGCAAAGGTCCCGAGTTCGAGTCTCGGTCCAGCACACAGTTTTAATCTGCCAGGAAGTTTCATATCAGCCCACACTCTGCTGCAGGGTGAAAAACTCATTATGTTTGAAAAAGTTTATCATTCCATTTAAAAACCTGTACTTGGTTCAATATCTCCGTTGATATAAGAGTTAAATGTATTAGCAACGCACCAAAAATACTTGCCCCCTGCAAGCATATAACCCAATTTCAATATCTTGAACCTCTCACAAAATAAAAAATTAATTCAAAGCATATACAGAACTATCTACGAAAAAACTGATGTCAAAAGATTACTATAAATTTGAGAATTATAGGTTATTTTTCATAACCTTTAATTTTCGTCTCTGCTATAGAAAATCATTCTCCCTTTACTTAACTTATTAGTGCACTGTGTTACATTTGTGTCACAGGTGATAGAGTTGGATTTTTACAGTTTTTGAACCTCACTGAACTTCTGCACCAGGCAAAACACATGAGTTTTTGTGCTCTAAAAAAGGTAAGTTATTTAGATTATAATGACAATTAGTTTAGTACAGATTACTTAGTAAATACACATATTAGCTTCCCATACTTTTAAAGGTTTACTTTTCTTTATGTACTATTCCAGAAAACACTAAAATATCGTAAAGTTGGGTTGCAGTCGAATTTTTGTAAATGTTTTGGTGCTGTGCACTTACAGAATCTTGTTGAATGATTCTTTTTTCTTTCCAGCAAATTAAGTGGAGCACATACATTCATTATTTAATTCAAATTTCCCGAAAGTAGCATAAATTTTAAGTTGTCCAATTCAGAAACTATGCATTAATATTTCGTTTGTAAGCACTTGCCTATAGGCCTAATTTTTGTAAACATGTTGTCTTTTTTATTGGTAACTGAAATTCCTTTTTATCATGAGTGAGAAGTGCCTGACTCACCATAGAATTATTAGTTCTGGTGTTTGTGTGGTGGGTGCTGTAGCTATCTCCGTTGGGGTGACTGTAAGGGTGAGGGAACTGGGTAAGTAAATGAGGCCCTTCAGCAGTTTTGTAGGATGTGTAGCAGAAATAGGTAGATAGCAGAACAAGAGAGAAAAACAGCTACCCTCAGGCTGAATTAGACAAGGCTAGGAAACATTTCTGGACAAGTTTAGGAGGGAGAAGAGGAAAGAAAGGTGGGAAGTGGGAACAGGTAGCAAAAGGAATACTCTTAGAACTTCATCTGGCAACTTTTTGATGCAAGTGAAACATACTTTTGACCTGTTGGTTCAGTTAGAAACTGATGAGCCTCAAGCAGATGTAGGTGTAGACAGGGCACAAAAAACTTTCCAAAATAAATTGAAAAGGAAGAATGTAGGGGAGCCAGAAAAGAGAAAGAAAGGTTTGCTATTAGATAGTTATCATGCTAGAGGTGTAGGCCAACTTTTTCAGGATGAACTAGGATCAAAGTACCAGGTCATCAATTTTTTTTAAATCTAATGCTGCTCTAGATTTGGGATCACTTGCATAGACTTCACCAAGGAAGACACTGTAGTTAACAGTGGGTGGGCTGGACAACATTACTGACAGAGGTGCTAGGTACAATATAGATTATGGCCTGGTAAAGACTGCTTCACCATCAAGACATGCCAACATCAAGTTGATGTCTATTTTGAGATTTCATGACTGACCTTATTTAAAGTCTTCTGTTAGGAGAGTTCTTTTGTAGTTTGAATGGCTGCAGTTCAAGGTCACATATTGGCGTGATACATTTTGATTCTGTCAGTAGATGGGATTATACTAGGCATGGCCTACACCTCAACAGGAAAGGGAAGGGTAAATAGCTGGGCTAATAGCAGAAAATGAAAGGTATTGGGGGGCACTGTCATGAGTGTTAAATACCAGTGATTACAGGTGCCACAGCAGAACTTTTTTTATGGTGGGAAGGACAGAAAGGAAACAAGTTTTAAAGAGATTAGAATTGAAACAAACATTTAATTTGAGAAAGAAATTGAACAATATAATTCTGGAATATTGCACCAGGACAAATATCTATTGGTTAAAAGTTTCCAGCAATCAGCAGAAATTTTATTTCCGCCCAATTTTATCTGCCAGCGTGAAATGACAACTATCTTCACTCCATCAAAATGTTCGAGAACTAAGAAGAAAATTAATGAACTACTTATCTGTATTGATGAATTAGCCACCAAACCCTTTAATATAATCTGCCTGTCTGAACTTAATATGACCACTGGTATAGATGTGCTAAGTGTTACAGGTTTAAGGTTAGCTTCTCACATCTGCAGGGATAAAATCCAGAAGGGAGGAGTTACCACATTGATCAGGAAACATCATAAATTTAACATTCACAAATTTTGCCTAGAGCATCATACAGAATCATGTGCAACAGAAGTAGATTTTCACTGTAAATCCTTCATAATAGTAAGTGTGTAGCACCTGTGAACACCTGCAGGTAACTTTAATTTGTACTGGCCTGTTTAACAGCAAAAAACAAAGAAATTATGCAAATATTGAAGAAAATAGGAAATTACTAAATTTCAGTTCAAGAGGGTAGTCAGTAAGGCAGAAATGGTTTATTTTAGGACCCTCTTCAAAGACACAAATTTAAGTGATGTACACAGTCCTCATAGCATGAATGAACAATACAACACTTTTAGTAATAAAGTCCTTAGCTTATCTGAATATTGCTGTCCCTCAAAGCTAATGCAGATTAGACCAAAACTACAAAAAAGCTATAGATTACTTGAGCAATAAAGATACCATTACTCGAGCAATAAAGATATCTTGTAAAACAAAAACCAAACCGTATCTGTCAGTCAGAAACAGTTCGATATTGATGCTGTAGCTATATGCAAACATTCTGCAAAATATTAAAGATACAGACACTGCAGCAACTGCATTATGAGGTAAAGATAATCACACCAAATAATAAAAACAATATGGCATATACTGAATGAGGAAATTGGTAGAACTAGACACAATAAGCAGCAGATAGCATTACAAGTAAATGCTACATTGGTAAGAAATGTGTGCAGTGTTGCATGCTGCCATGGAAAATTTATGATCACTCATTACAAATAACTTTAGTAATATGAATATGACCCTCACTACATCAGTAGAAGCAACATTCACAACAAAATCTTTGAAATCAAAGAATTCTAGTTGTTGTAATAAAACAAAAAAGGTAGCAATGTGCTTCTGAGTTTAGTAAATATTGAGTTATCTGTGTAGCCAGTTAATTATGAGCGGAACATTTCCTGAATAGTTGAAACATACTGAAATTAAGCCTTTGTTTTAGAAAAGAGATAAAGAAACACTGTCAAATTTACATCCAATTTCACTTTTGCCAGCATTCTCAAAAAATTTAGAAAAGGTGATATACAATAAGCTTTTAACTATTTCACAACAAAAAATATATTGTCAAAGTTACAGTTCAGATTTCTAAAACATTTGGGTATTGAGAAGGCTGTCCACAAATATAGCAAGACTCTACTTAATTCATTAGATGCATATTGTAGGCTACTTGTCTATTTTGTGATTTGTCAAGGGAATTTGACTGTAAATTGCAACACCCTTTTAAGTAAATTAGAATCTTGCAATGTAACAGGAAATGGTGCCAATGTTTCAAATACTCCGACATGAAAAAAAAGGTTGTCATTTCGAGAGTGACATCTATTAAGCTATCAGAGACCATCCAAATGAGAATGAATTATATGTGGTGTCCCACAAGATTTAATATTAGGGCCTTTACTTTTTCTTTTGTGTGTTAATGACTTTTCACATGTAACATTACCAGATGCCTAATTTATTTACTTGCAGATGACACAAACATTGCAATAGATAGCAAATCAAGCATAGTCTTAGAAATTGCAGTTGTTAAAATTTTCCTGTATACATTATGTGATCAAAAGTATCGGGACACCTGCCTGAAAATGACTACAAGTTTGTGGCGTCTTCCATCAGTAATGCTGGAATTCAGTTTGGTGTTGGCCCACCCTTGGCATTGATGACAGCTTCCAACTCGCAGGCATACGTTCAATCAGGTGCTGGAAGGTATCTTGGGGAATGGCAGCCCATTCTTCAAGGAGAGCTGCACTCAGGAGAGGTATCGATGCTGGTCAGTGAGGCCTGGCACCAATTTGGCATTCCAAAACATCCCAATGGTGTTCTATATGATTCAGTTCAGGACTCTGTGCAGGCCAGTCCATTACAGGGATGTTATTGTCATGAAACCTCTCTGCCACTGGCCGTGTATTATGAACAGGTACTTGATCATGTTGAAAGATGCAATCGCCACCCTGAATTGTTCTTCCACAGTGGGAAGCAAGAAGGTGCTTAAAACATCATTGTAGGCCTGTGCTGTGATAGTGCCACGCAAAACAACAAGGGGTTTGAAGCCCCCTCCATGAAAAACAAGACCACACCATAACACCACCGTCTCCAAATTTTACTGTTAGCACTACACACGCTGGTAGATGATGCTCACCAGGCATTCGCTAGTCTCACAGTCTCTCTCAGTCAACAGATGAGGATGGCCTATAGGCTTTTGTGCTGTACATGTCCCTTCATGTATCCACTACACTATCGCATTGGAAACTGATGTTTAGGAGTGTGGAAATCTTGTGTACAGACATATGACACAAGCGACACCCAATCACCTGACCATATTCGAAGTTTGTGAGATCCAAGGAGCGCCCCATTCTGCTCTCTCACAGTGTCTAATGATTACTGAGGTCGCTGATATGGAGTACCTGGCAGTAGGTGGCTGGGGGTATCCAGATACTTTTGATCACATAGTGTATTAATAAATCGTTCCTAGACAATGCTTTGTTACTAAACTTAAGAAAAACACACTAGTTTAGAACTTGTAAGAGGTTTTCTACCAGGCTATGCCTAAAATATGACAATGAACAGACAGTAGAGGCTGACTGTTAAATTCTCAGGATCACAACTTGATAATAAATTCAGTTAGGAACAGCAGACCACAGAACTGCTGAAGCACTTAGACAAATGTCTACTCATAATGCATGTGTAGCCAGACATATGTGATATAAAAATAAAAAAGATAGCATAAGATGCTTATTACCATTCTGTAATGTCATACAGGATTATTTTAGGGGCAACTCATAGTTTTCCATGCCCAGGAACATATAATAAGAATTATTTGTGGTGTGTACAAAAGAACATCCTGCAGAAGCATGTTTAAGGAAATAGGAATACTAATTACTGCTTTTCAACATATTTATCCCTTAAAAAAATTTATTTTGAAAGTATATCTCTTTTTCATACCAACAGCTCAGTTCATTGAATCAATATTAGAAATAATAATAATCTTCACCAAGTCACTTACATTGACCCAGAAAAGTATCCATTATTCAGGAACGAACGTTTTCAATAACTTGAAAGGAGCCCTGAAAAGTTTAACCACTAACAAAGTTCATTTTAAGAGGGGCCTAAAGGATTTAATGGTGGCCAACTCCTTCTACTCCACTGACGAATTTTGAAGTAGAACCAGCTGATAATAATATCAAATAATGTGATTAGTACTATAATCTGACTTCCGTAGAAATTCAGGACAGTAATGTAATCATTATAAGTCAGTGTTGTAATATGATTTTTCTATTTGATAATGCAAGGCCTCAATAGCCTAAGAATTATCATATGCACCTCAGTGTACTGAACATTTATAAGTACATGTTTTATGACAAGATATTTATTATCTTTTGAATGAAAATTGTTGAAGATTTTTTTGACTTATTCCACATCCATACAATCATTCCACTTGGGATCTATTGAAGGTACATTGGCAAATTTGTTTTTGTTTGTAAATATTTATTATTCATTCTTGTTTTTCTGACATGTTCTACCCCATAGAGGATCTCCTGATTATGGAACTAGTACAACAAATAGTAAATCTAATCTACTCTAATTTCATCTTGTTATGCTTATTGAAGGATTGTTGAATACCTGCTCTTTCATTCCTGTTTTATAAGTTGTGAGAAGCAGTCCATAACTGGAAACAATTGGCATCTGAATTTAAAAATGTTTTATATTCAGACTGTCCTGCAGCTTTGGTGTAGGTGATAAATAACATTATTTGTGTATATGGATAAGGACAAGGCTGCTCGTTTGTATATTTTTATTTTTCTGGACCGGCACTGAGATATATGCTCATCATCAGGAGTCATGTATTTTGTTTTTATGTCCTCAAAGAACTTTTGGCAGCTATTTATGAAGATGTCGTGATTTTATCTGGTTTCCTGCAGGCCCTCATTTTGGTATGATAAAGGGCATATAATAAAATATGTGATCACTGACAATGAGTGTGGAGCTCAATACTGGTTTAGAAAAATAAAAATACAAAAAAACCAGCCTTATCCTTCTGTACATATACAAATAACTTCATTTTTCAATGAATTTAAACATCATTGCTACAGCCTCAATCTCATCACACCACAGATTTACATTAAAATTATAGTATTTTATCATTCAGGTAAAAAATGAGGGATATTTCCAGAATGAATTTTCACTCCAGGAGTGCTAATTCTGCAAGGTTTGGAGGAGAGCTTCTGTGAAGTTTGGAAGGTAGGGGACAAGGTACTGGCAGAATTGAAGCTGTGAGGACAGGTTGTGAGCTGTGCTTGGATTTCTCAGTCAGTGAAGCACTTGCCTGTGAAAGGCAAAGGTCCCGAGTTTGAGTCTCACTCAGGCACATGGTTTTAGTCTGCCAGGAACTGCAGAGTGAAAATTTAATTCCTGAAACATCCCCCAGGCTGTGGCTGTCATGTCTTTGCAATATCCTTTCTTCCAAGAGTTCTAGTTGTGCAAGGTTCGCAAGAGACCTTCTGAAGTTTGGAAGGTAGGAGACAATGTATTGGCAGAATTGAAGCTGTGAGGACACGTTGTGAGTCATGCTTGGGTGGCTCAGTCAGTAGAGCACTTGCGAAAGGCACAGGTCCTGAGTTCGAGTCTCGGTCTGGCACACATTTTCAGTCTGCCAGGAAGTTACATAACTACTATCATCCTGTGTGGTCTGGCCATTTTTCCAGGTGTACCTTCTCTTGTGATTTTTGAAAATGCTTTTGTTATTGCTAATGGATCCTTACTGCAGAACTCAACTAGTCTACTGTCTCATTTACTTTTTATGAGCATATATTCCCTACAGCTGTCTTCTATTCATATCTTTGTCGCGCCAATTAAATCGACACCAACATCGATGCATCCATCTTTGAACTAAGCTAAGGTTATCTTTGGGCTCTTCCGCCATGTTCAGTTCTTTGTGAGCCTTGCTTGTGTGTGGGTGAATAAATGAACTACTGCTAAATAAGTCAGGAGTTCATTACACTCAGCTGGCAGCTACATGGGTAGCACAGGCTGTGTGGCGTGGACTGGGTGGTTTTTTAGGTTAGAAGACCTCAGGAAAGTACGGGGTGGACTGCAATCTCAAAAGGGTGCATGGCAAATACCGGACGTGCTTGGATCAAGGAACAGTCAGAATTATAGTTGTAAATTGTTGTAGTTGTGCTGGGAAAGTCCCTGAGCTTCAAGCGCTAATAGAAAGCACAGAAGCTGAAATTGTTATAGGTACAGAAAGCTGGCTAAAGCCTGAAATAAGTTCTGCAGAAATTTTTACGAAGTCTCAGACGGTGTTCAGGAAAGATAGATTAGGCAGAATTGGTGGTGGAGTGTTTGTGTCTGTCAGTAGTGGTTTATCTTGTAGTGAAGTCGAAGTAGATACTCCATGCGAATTGGTATGGGTGGAGGTTATACTTAACAGCCGAACTAAGTTAATAATTGGCTCCTTCTACCAACCCCCATTCTCCGATGATATAGTTGCTGAACAGTTCAGAGAAAATTTGAGACTCATAACAAATAAATACCCCACTCATACGGTTATAGTTGGTGGGGACTTCAACCTTCCCTCGATATGCCGGCCGTGGCGGCCGAGCGGTTCTAGGCGCTACCGTCTGGAACCGTGCGACCGCTACGGTCGCAGGTTCGAATCCTGCCTTGGGCATGGATGTGTGTGATGTCCTTAGGTTAGTTAGGTTTAAGTAGTTCTAAGTTCTAGGGGACTGATGACCTCAGAAGTTAAGTCCCATAGTGCTCAGAGCCATTTGAACCATTTTTCCCTCGATATGTTGGCAAAAATACTTGTTCAAAACTGGTGGTAGGCAGAAAACATCTTCTGAGATTGTCCTAAATGCTTTCTCCGAAAATTATTTCGAGCAGTTAGTCCATGAACCCACACGAATTGTAGATGGTTGCGAAAACACCCTTGACCTCTTAACCACAAACAATCCAGAGCTAATAGAGAGCATCATGACTGATACAGGGATTAGTGATCACAAGGTCGTTGTAGCTAGGCTCACTACCATTTCTTCCAAATTCACCAGAAACAAACGCAAAATAATTTTATTTAAAAAATCAGATAAAATGTCAATAGAAGCCTTCCTAAGAGACAATCTCCATTCCTTCCGAACTGACTATGCAAACGTAGACGAGATAAGGCTCAAATTCAAAGATATAGTAGCAACAGCAATTGAGAGATTCATACCTCATAAATTGGTAAGAGATGCAACTGATCCCCCATGGTACACAAAACAGGTCCGAACGCTGTTGCAGAGACAACGGAAAAAGCATGCAAAGATCAGAAGAATGCGAAATCCCGAAGATTGGCTAAAATTTACAGACGCACGAAATTTGGCTCGGACTTCAATGCGAGATGCCTTTAATAGGTTCCACAACGAAACATTATCTCGAAATTTGGTAGATAATCCGAAGAAATTCTGGTCATATGTAAAGTACACAAGCGGCAAGATGCAGTCAATACCTTTGCTGCTTAGTGCCGATGATACTGTTACCGACGACTGTGCCGCTAAAGCGGAGTTATTGAACGCAGTTTTCCGAAATTCCTTCACCAGGTAAGATGAATGGAATATTCCAGAATTTGAAACCCAAACAGCTGCTAGCATGAGTTTCTTAGAAGTAGATACCTTAGGGGTTGCGAAGCAACTCACATCGCTTGATACGGGTAAGTATTCAGGTCCAGATTGTATACTGATTACGTTCCTTTCAGATTACGCTGATACAATGGCTCCCTACTTAGCAATCATATACAACCGCTCGCTCACCGATAGATCTGTACCTACAGATTGGAAAATTGTGCAGGTCGCACTAGTGTTTAAGAAGGGTAGTAGGAGTAATCCATCGAACTACAGACCTATATCATCGACGTCGGTTTGCAGTAGGGTTTTGGAGCATATACTGTATTCAAACATTATGAATCACCTTGAAGGGAACGATCTATTGATACGTAATCAGCATGGTTTCAGAAAACATCGTTCTTGTGCAACGCAGCTAGCTCTTTATTCGCACGAAGTAATGGCCGCTATCGACAGGGGATCTCAAGTTGATTCCATATTTCTAGATTTCCGGAAAGCTTTTGACACCGCTCCTCACAAGCGACTTCTAATCAAGCTGCGGGCCTATGGGTATTGTCTCAGTAGTGCAACTGGATTCGTGATTTCCTGTCAGGAAGGTCGCAGTTCGTAGTAATAGACGGCAAATCATCGAGTAAAACTGAAGTGATATCAGGTGTTCCCCAGGGAAGCGTCCTGGGACCTCTGCTGTTCCTGATCTATATAAATGACCTGGTTGACAATCTGAGCAATTCTCTTAGGTTGTTCGCAGATGATTCTGTAATTTACCGTCTATTAAGGTCAACCGAAGGCCAGTATCAGTTGCAAAGCGATTTAGAAAAGATTGCTGTATGGTGTGGCAGGTGGCAGTTGATGCTAAATAACGAAAAGTGTGAGGTGGTCGACATGAGTTTCAAAAGAAATCGGTTGGAGTTCGATTACTCAATAAATAGTACAATTCTCAAGGCTGTCAATTCAACTAAGTACCTGGGGGTTAAAATTACGAACAACTTCAGTTGGAAAGACCACATAGATAATATTGTGGGGAAGGCAAGCCAAAGGTTGCATTTCATTGGCAGGACACTTAGAAGATGCAAGTCCACTAAAGAGACAGCTTACACTACACTCATTTGTCCTCTGTTAGATTATTGCTGTGAGGTGTGGGATCCTTACCAGGTGGGATTGACGGAGGACATCGAAAGGGTGCAAAAAAGGGCAACTAGTTTTGTATTATCACATAATAGGGGAGAGAGTGTGGTAGATATGATACGCGAGTTGGGATGGAAGTCATTAAAGCAAAGACGTTTTTCGTCGCGGCGAGATCTATTTACGAAATTTCAGTCACCAACTTTCTCTTCTGAATGCGAAAATATTTTGTTGAGCCCAACCTACATAGGTAGGAATGACCATAGAAATAAAATAAGAGAAATCAGAGCTCGAACAGAAAGGTTTAGGCGTTCGTTTTTCCCGCGCTCTGTTTAAGAGTGGAATGGTAGAGAGATAGTATGATTGTGGTTCGATGAACCCTGTGCCAAGCACTTAAATGTGAATTGCAGAGTACTCATGTAAATGTAGACATAAATGGGGGTTGTTTGGTGTAACTAACCCAAACGTCTCCCTCACTGGTGACCCTGAGTTGTAACGTCTTCCGTTTTCGCCGTTTTACTGTGTCTGCGAACTCTGCATCAGTTATTTTTGCATGTATTACATCAACACAGCATTCGAACAATGACTTCAGCCCAGTGCCTAACGCCGGATTTTGTGATCGACACACATAGTGTTTTGGGCGATGTACACCCGCCAGGACTGCAACACAATGCCTCTCACTCGACCATTTCGCCGGATGTTTCGAGCCTGCAACAATAAGTGAGGTTAGGAGTGTGCATGACCCTGGCTATCAAACGCCTTTGTTCCCACCATATGTGCCCTCCCTCATCGACTGTGCAGTTACCTCTTACGGATCTCCGTGCAGTGTGGGACCAATGCCGATTTCTGCAAATGCTTCGTTGGACAATCTACCATCGCCAGGACAACGATTTTCCATGCCGCAATCCGTGCAGTACCACGCAGATACCTGCCATGTGGCCAGAACTGCTTCGTTCACAGGTCAAGCTACTCAGCATCTGATCATGCCTGCCTCGATTCAGCATCAGCACTTGCCTTCCTACTTCGATACCTCGGCCTGCAACAGGAACAATAACTTGTTATCTGTGCCTGACCTCCACCTCCGTCCCACTGCTATGCCTCAGTGTTTTGTACCACGACATTCACCTTATCCGTACACCGTTTTGAGTGGAGTGACTATGGACAGTGAACATTCACACATTCCGTCCCACGTTCGACATCATTTCCCATACTGTGCTTCTGGACAGCCCACACCTCCGCAGCCTCCCTTCAACACAGATGGACCTGGCTCTGATCATACGTCAAGCTTTCCGCGGACTAATACGCGTTCTCAATTTTTGAACTTTTTCTCACCTGTCACCCCCACACCAGCTCCAGTCAAGCTTCCGCTACTGTTCTCGGCACATCTCGGTGCCTCATCCGTGTCGGTCTTCTGCGATACGTCAATCTGAACACACCCGCAACTTGTTGAGCTTCCGCAACCACAATCGACACATTACAGTGTCTCAACTGAGTTGGCCTTCCGTGTCGCGATGGATCGCGCTCAACCACAACATGTCACCTTCACGCTGCCACCCGAACAGCTGTCGTTGCCATATCCTCTGGAAGCACACTCTCCTGGAATACTACAGCAACAACAGCTCATTTTAGGCAGCGCCCCAACGAACTCAACTCAACCTGTTCTTCCGAATATTCTACAACGCTTACCGACGCTGCCGCCATTTAATCCCGACAGAGCTACAACCTGGTTCAAAATTGTGGACGAAGTGTTCGACCATTACAAACTCAATGAGTCAACCAGGTTTCTGTGCCTCATCACCCACCTGCATGACCAGGAGGACTTGATTGCTGACCTGGTTGATGCCCCGGACTGAGCTACCCGGTACACTCTAGTCAAAAAGACAGTTCTACGTCGGCTTGCACGCTCAACTGAGGGAGCAATATTGCAAGTGCTCCACATCGAGCAACTAGGCAATGACAATCCTTCCCAGCTCTGGAGATGGCTACGCACCCAGGTCAGTGCCGATCTACTCTCTGACACAGCTCTCCTTGCCATCTGGTCAGATAAACTATCTCCTCACATCCGCTTTGCTCTGGGTCAGGGGTCTCCCGAACCTGTCGAGAAAAGAATGACAATTGCTGACAAGCTACACGATGCATCACTGCTCTATTTCGCCAGCCACTGCCTACCTGACAAGTCTCAGGTTCAGGCTCATCATCCTGTGGCCGGGGCTGCACTGTGCCGACCGTTCCGCTCACTCCGGGAAGCAGTGAACAAGCTAATGGGATGTCACCAGCTCCACCCGCAGTCACGCCCCCTCCTGCAATCAAGCCTGCTGCGGCCACCGAACCTCAGCCACCACCACTGGCAACGAACGTTCCACAGGAAATGCAATCGCACTACCCGTACTGTTACTTCCACACACGGTTTGGTGAGGCGGCACAGAAATGCAGATCACCCCGCTACTTCCCAAATGCCAATTGCAGGTAGGTCCAGGTGCCACCTCCTGTGCACATGACAGGCACCCCCCAGTGCTCCATTCTGTCCGGGAACGACCGGATAATTGCGGACGACTTTACATTAAAGACATTTCGTCGGGATACCTTTTCCTAGTACACAGGCGCCGATGTTTCGCTGCTGCCTACGTCCTTAGTGTCGTTGAACATCCATCCTCATCATACTTCACTGCAGGCCGTGAATTCAACTAAACTACAATGCTCGGGTTCAACTTCCCACGTCTTCTCACTCTCTACAAACTGCAAACTCGAGTGGACTTTTTTAGTGTGCAAAATTGACGAACCTATACTAGGCATTGACTTCTTGCGACACCACAAACTTTCACCGGACCTAGTGCGAAACACCGTGTTCCCTCACCCGTCCAAGACTCACTTCCCCTGTGTTCCGTTGAGCAAACCCCCCTGTGACACATCGGTCTGGGCTCATCTCATCCGTACATGCTCGTCTCTGTCGACAACATTACAAGAAACAACGCACAAGTGCCTTGTCGAGCTTGAAAACGTCAGTCACCTATGCAAGGAAAACCTTGAGCTTTCCCTCCAGTTCCACGAAACTCAGCTCCATCTCTCTGAAGCAGCAAAGGAATTACAGACACTATAGCAAGGACAAAGCAAGTTCAGTAAGTGCGCCGAATCTGCTTGCAGTCCCAGCAATCGAGCCTCTGTGTGTTTACCACCCACTACCCCTCGCAACTGTGCTATCAAGACTGCCATAACATGTACTGACAGTTCCGCAGTGCCACACCTTCCTAATGCGGCAGCGTTTGACACTCGGCCGGACACAAGTGCGCATAAGCGACGAGTGTCACGTGCTCCTACCCCACCCCTCGCGGACAGCACCTCAAACTATGCAGCTTAGGCTCTTCCGCGCCGCCTTGTGACCACCATTGACAACACAAACAGTGCACTCGCGCCAAGTGTTTCGCCCGCGACTGTGCTGCCACAGGCCGCACCCTCGGACAATGGACTCACTAATGGCTCACAAGCTCTACTGAGCTCACCCAACCATGGTGCCACTGCTTCGGGCCAGCGGCCATCTTGTTACGTTGACTCCTGGGTCACTTTGCCGCCTTGGCTCCTGTCGGATCTGCCGAGTGGCCCTGAACACCATGACCACGCCTCGCCTGCCCCGCCCACCACTCATTGTAAACAAACCACCTCCCGCGCCCCTGGAAACATTTCCGTCATCACCAACGGCACGATTCACAAGCTTTGCCTCACGCCAGGTCCCCTGATCTCCAGTAAACCACGTCAACTTTGTCCTGAGTGCCTCTCCGACCTTAAAAATCAGATTTCTCAACTACTAGGTTCTGGCGTCATTGAACCCTCTGCCAGTAGTTGGTCTATGCCCATACATATGACACCCAAGAAAGACGGGTCCTGGCGCATGTGGGGAGACTACCGTCAACTAAACGCACGAACTATTATGGACACCTACCCCATACCCAACATTGCCGACTTTACCAGTTCCCTCGCAGGTGCGACCACGTTCTCTGTCACTGATTGCAAACGGGCCTACCACCAGATCCCCATGGCACCTGAAGACATTGAGAAGACAGCAATCACCACCCCAATCGAGTTATTTCAGTTTCCATTCATACCCTTTAGTCTGAAAAACGCAACCCAGACCTGGCAACGCTTCATCAATGACGTATTATTGGACCTAAAATTCTGCTTTGCATATCTTGACGACATTCTTGTGTTCAGCTTATCCATTGAGGACAACATTCGACATGTGCAAACTGTTATGAACACTCAGCATGAACTGTTATGAACACGGCAGCAGGCATCAAGACCAACCAGGACAAATTGCAGCTACATCAACCCGCTGTCACTTTTCTTGGTTTTCGGGTCTCTGCCGACGGCATTTTGCCGCCCCTTGAGAGAGTACAAACAATACTAAACCTACTCAGACCTACGTCATTCAAAGAGCTCTGGCACTTTCTGGGGATGGTTAATTATTATTGCCGACATCTACCTCAGGCTGCAGAGATTCAGGCTCCACTGATGGACACCGTGGCAGGCACCAACACTTCTGGATCTCGGTCCATTCCATGGACCCCTGCTATGACTGACTCTTTCACTGTCCTCAAAAATCTTCTTTGCAAGGCCTGCACCATCGCTCATCCTCATCCCAATGTGCAGATTTTCATCACCACAGACGCAAGCAATACTGCCATTGGCGCTGTCCTTAGCCAGACAATTGACGGCCAAACTTTGCCTCTGCAGTTCTTCTCGCGCAAGCTCACCAATGCACAACGGAAATATTCCGCATTTGACAGGGAGTTGCTCGTGGTCTACGAAGCGATTAAGCATTTTAAGACTGACATTGAGGGACATCCTTTCTATGTTTTAACGGACCACAAACCCTTGGCTGCTGCCATTACAAACCCGCCAGCTGACCCGCCTCCTCGCCGCTTCAGATACATGGACTTCATATCTCAGTTCACCACTGATGTCAGACACATAAAGGGTGCTGACAATATAGTTGCTGATTTCCTTTCACAAGTTGATGCCGGCCATTCCCTGTTAGACCTCTCTGAACTGCCTAACCTCCAACCCGCTGATGAAGAAACACAAAAACTGATTTCAGACTCTACCTCTTCACTACACTTCGTCTGCACCACATTCCCTGGCATTTCTGGTGAGATCTGGTGTGACGATAGTATGGGCATGTTATGTCCCCTCATCCCAGCCATGCTCCGTCGAGCTGTCTTCAACACATTGCATAGTTTAGCCCACCCTGGTGTTCATGCGTCCGCCTGCCTTGTAGCGGAGTGCTTTGTGTGGAGAAATGTCAACAAGGGCTGCGAGCAATGGGCACGCTCCTGCATCGCGTGCCAACGCTGCAAAGTACACAAGCACACTTCACCCTCCCCCTCCCCCCTCGGGGCTTTTTCGATCCCTCCTGGGCGTTTCCAGCATATTTAATTGACATTGTCGGCCTTCTCCCCTCCTCTAATGGCTTTCGTTATGTTCTCTCGTCTATCGACCAAACAACTCGCTGGATCGAGGCTGTCCCCCTCCCCAATATTATGGCAGAAACTGTTGCTCGACCTTTCGTCGAGTCATGGGTATCGCGTTTCGGATGTCCAGCTATCGTCACAACTGACCAGGGCAGACAATTTGAGTCGGCCCTGTTCAACGAGATTTGTAACATTTGCGGCATCAGGCGCATCCATACCACAGCATATCACCTGCAAAGTAACGGGATAGTTGAGCACTGGCACCGCACTTTCAAGGCAGCTCTTCGATGTCACGACTCTCTATGGACACAGGCCCTTCCCCTTGTGCTACTCGGCATTCTTGCGATCTATAAGGAAGACCTCAAAGGCACAATAGCCGAGTTCGTATATGGCCAGAACATTGCTCTCCCTGACGAACTTGTGAGCCCTTCCGCTTCTCTCCCTCAGTCTGACTTACCTTCCTTCGTGGGCCGTGTCAGATGCCACTTCATCAACCTCCATATCCCTCTGCCCGCCAGCCACTACTGCCCTAAGGTTCACGTCCCGAAATCTCTGGACAATTGCGAGTACATCACGCTCTGACTCCTCCATATACCGGCCCGTTTCGAGTTCTCTGGCACTCAGCCAACACCTATGACATCCAGATGAAAGATTCAGCTGTTACAGCTTCTCTCAACAGACTTAAGCCTGCTCATGTCCCGCCTTCTTCTACCCCCCTTCAGGCCACGACCACGACACACACTGTCATGGCTCATGACGCTCCGACCACTCCCTCCACGTCGGACTTACACACTCAGTTGAGTGACTTCCAGCTCCAATCGTCAAGCTCTCCTCCGACCTCACCCTCTACTCCGGTCTCACGCACTCCGTTGAGTGACCACATGCTCCCCACGTTGAGATTACCTACGATCATACCCTCATCGCTGGGCTCTTCACCGGTCCCTTCAACCAATCCACTGTCGCCTGCCTCGCCCTGTCGAGGTTTCCACGCCTCCCCCATCTTGAACGTGCCCTCGCTCGAGGTGTTTGTGCTTGTCCCCCCAGACATAATCCATGACATCTCAATAATACTGCACGATTATACACTGTTCGTCGTGTGTTTCTCTTCATCCAGTGCTCATGACACAACCTCTGCCACCTGGTGAAATGTGTTTCCCTCCCACCCGACGTCGACCTGGACATGCTTCGTGTGTTCGCCACGCCCACCGGAGACATCGTCGTTGTTGCTCCGTTCCACCCACAAACCGCCGGCCTACCTGTCACCGCACGACCAGCACGCCCAGTACGGCACCCGGCTCGCTTCAACGACGACTTCCAGGTTTGGTGGCCGAACCTTCCTTCACAACATCTACCCACACAGCTTCCTGACGACGCTGTCAAGCTGACCATGGTCGGGCTCCCGCGGACCACTCCTACCGATGCCATAGTCCCCCCCCCCCCCCCCCCCCTCCGGCCTATCAAGAGTACTCCGAACTGGGGGGGGGGGGGGGCTTGTGGCGCCGATGACATCGACACCAACATCGATGCATCCATCTATGAACTAAGCTAAGATTATCTTTGGGCTCTTCCGCCATGTTCAGTTCTTTGTGAGCCTTGCTTGTGTTTGTGTGAATAAATGAACTACTGCTACATGGGGGTTGTTTGGTGTAACTAACCTGAACATCTCCCTCATCTTTATACAGCGTTTCAAGTCACATTACAATGTATTCATCTCATTTAACATACTTATTCTCCATATCATTATCTTCTGCTTTTGAAGTGGGTGTACATTCCAGAACAGTTGTAGTATCAATTTGGTTTCTGTTCTGATGAGAAGTATGTTATTGCTGAACTGTTCACAATACCTCACTCTTTGCCCTCCTTTACTTTTCGTAACGACTCTGTTCTTTTTATTCCATTTCCTGATGATGTTGATGTTACTTTATTTTTGTCTAATCAAATGTCTTTATCTTCTTTCCATTTCCCTTTGCTGATTCCTACTACTTCAATATTCAGCATTTACATTTCCTTTTTCAGATCTTCTAACAGGCCTAACAATATCAGACTTCTGAAATTCAATGCTCTGACTTGTATAATGCTATCCATTTGTTGGTTATTAATTTTTCTTCTCATGATCATCTCTTGTTTGACAGTCTCCTCCCAGCAATTACAGTGTGGACCAATGGAGATATCACCATGGTCTTTTGCAAATTACAGATTATATGTGCTGTAGGTTCACTTTCCATGTTTGCAATGCAGTATTTTCCTCAGTGGCTTTCTGCAGCCCGTCACCACTGGAGAATGCTGATTCTATTGTCCTTATGGACTAATGCTGAACTTAGTGGCTAGATACTGGCTTGATCCTTTTTAGTTGCTTTTCTGCCTTCCTTTTACTGGGTTATTGACAATTTAAGGTTAATGTCTTACATGGGAAATTATTAGTTGCATATTTCTGTCATGATGAAAACATGCTATTTAGAAACAATATATGCTAAAATATCTGCTGGGAATTGAACCTGGGCCCACCAGTTACTTATCAGACTTTCAGACAGCTCGGCTGAAGGTTCCCCACTGTTACTGGTAAACGCCATCTTCCTTCAGTTTCTTCATTTATGCCAACTGAGATGCTTCCTCAGAACTGGGTTGAGCCCTCATAGTTTTCTGACTATATATTGTCCCATTTTGTTGGCTTCTGACATTACAAATATGTATGAGAATGTGTTTTACCATTAAAATATAAATTGTTTAAATAAACCATCTTTTACATAAATTATAAGCAACGTTGCATGTGTGTTATCATGACAAGAAAAACAAGACTATTTGATTATGTGTTAATTGGTACATCAAATTAACTTTTTTAATGTTATTCATAATTGTGCAAATTAACCATGTGAAAGAATTATATGTATGTATGCTGTCTCTTCTCTTGATACTACTCAAACTTTTAGAATGGTGATATCTCTCACTGTTCTCTCATAACTTATGGATTCAATTTTAACCTTATTATTTATCACTTTTCCTATGTTAATGTGGATATATTACATCATTTCAAAGTGCTGTAGTAATTATAACTTCAGATATTGTGAGGTGTCTCTTTGTTTCTTACTGCCACGAGGTAAAAGAACAATTAATTTTATAATCATAATACTTCTCGCTTTTGCGCCAGTCTGCTCTATAGTATTACAAATCTGAGTAGCTGAATTGATAGCTTTTACCACCAGCTATCCAGCGATACCTTGAGTGCTAAAATGTGAGAAGTTATCTTTCTGTACTTAACCTGTATGTTCCAGTGCACTTTCCTGCCTTTTATTGTGACTGTCTTTTACTAAAATTGTCATATTGAGAAGCCATTATCAGCCAGCAATTTTGTTTCTACATTTTTTTACCAGTTAGTTTACTTGCTTACTATATAGTGTAACATTCTTTAAAAATATTTCTAGTACTGCACTAACTGAAGGCGAGTGCATACAAATATAAGTATTGAAAGTTTTCTTAATAAGAATAAAATTATTTTTGCTAACTGGCAGTGTAACCGTATATTCTGGTTTCTCACAAAAACAAATAAAATATGCTAGCTACAGGCTCAGCGATGTGCAATGCTGGCCATAATACTTTGAAATGTAAATGAAATTCTTTTGGTTAATAAATACAAACATTTAAGAAAAATGCAATGTCTTTGAAAAACATATGACCTGAACAGGGTGGCAGTACTGATTGTGGTGAATTACTAACTCTGACTTTTTAGTGAAATTATATTCCCAGTTAAGTTTGGCTTTTCAAAACACTTGACAATTGAAATTACATTACTCAGAAAAATTACATCCTTTTTTACTAATTGATTCACAAACAATGAGATTGATGCAGCAAGTATTACCCAATTTCACTAAAAAAGCATAAATACAAATCATGAACTTACATATACCAGTGTAAACAAACCTTAGAAACCTTACAAAAGGGGAATATCTGATTAGCCTTTACATCAAATCAGTTTATATGCATTCTGGGGTTACTCAACAATTGACAATTATCAGCCAAATCATAGATACTAATGCACTGGCAAAATGAAAGTCATAATTATTTAACATCTTTACCTTGCTTGCGTGAAGACTTCTGCTTCCATATTTCTATTTCCAATAAAACATGTACTCATAATTCCTACAATATAATCTAAAACTTGGTGGCTTCACATAGCACAAAACAAAAACTGCCTACTCCATCCTCTTTCACTCACAGACAGCTACCCACTACTGTGTGCCAAGCACTCTCTTACTCCAACACTACAATCTCAGACCAGAAGAATTATCTTTGGTTCTGTGGTCATGCACAGTCAGTGATCCACTTTATAAAGCCTATCAGAGATATACATCTTTTATAATGTAATAGTTTCATTCTAGTTTACATTACTATTATTATCCTATTCGTGTGCCACATGAAAGTGTAGCCAGCAGACTCCTTTCAATAGCATACAGGTAATCTATTTTTACAGTAACCCTCTGTAGTACTGTTTGATGTATTCTGCCATACTGCCAATGTTAAGGGAAGCAGTCATAACCTTCCTGCTATCTGTAGAGCCCATAGGATATTCCATTACATCACTATGATTGCATGCTGCTGCGTTCCAGAAAAGTTTGGCATGCAAATTTTGAATTTTTAAAGTTTTATTCCCACTGCAATCAGGCAGCAGAGGCCAGCATGGCTGGTGTGCTAATCAAGTAAGCCTCTGGATGGTATTGTTGACATTATGACAAAACATTCCAGGCATATGGGAGTTTACAACACCAGTCAACAGTCGAATACATAGAACATCTTATACGGTGTGACCAAGAGTGAAGTAATATTCTGTAACTCAGATACTTGCATGCTACTGAGAAACTCACAAGTTGCAAACTTCACCAGGTCCAACAACCTGTGCTCAGGACATAGCAAACTAGGAAAATTAAAAAGAATATTGATAGGAAGCAAACCTACTCTTACCCCTCCAATAGGATGGCAATGGAGGTGTAGCTATAAGGGTATAAATAATCGAGTTTAGGGTCTCAAAACATTCAGTCAGGCCGCCACTCTGTCTGCATCTTAACCCAGAGAGAATGATGGGTTTTTGACTTTCAGAGAAACCAAGACCCACCCTAGATGATGAAGATCAGTTGACTACCTGCTTGCTGACTGACTCATCAAGTTCTGGTGAGGCGCGCCTGCCTGTGGTGTAACAGCTGCTGAACTTGGGAGCTGGTGTGCAGTCAGCATCTGCCCTTTGAGGGACTTCAGCCAGTGGACTGCAAGCTGTCTATGATCCAGCAGGTGGAGGTGTGCCTTCATGGCCATCTAGGTGCCTAGACATCATTGGCCATTGTAATAGTCAATATCTGGGGAAAGGGGTACGTGATCAGGACTTCACTGCTCAGCAGTGGACATGGCATCGGCAACCGCATCCAAGTACATGACATGAGGACCATGAGTAAACACAAGGTTGTGTACCCAGCAAAACTCTGGAGGACCTGGTCAAGTCATAATTGTTCTTCGCTGCTGGTGGAATGCACGGCGCTGCCTGCTATTGAGCTGCTCAGCATCTCAGTACCTGCTGCCTGCAACCCAGGACAATAGACATTATCAGTGGATCGGGCTGTCTGCAATCAGCTGTGTTTGCAAGCACACAGAGCAGCTGTGAAGATGGCTGTAGTGCTGTATAAGGCCACCTTGAATAAACAACTGTCAATATTACCGCTGTTTGTCTATACACCACATTGTAAATAACCTGCCCTCTCCCTCACCATTTCTCACACTCATCCTGACATGTAGCACCCCAAAATAGGCTGGATTGTTACAATTAGTGGCAGCAAGTGGTCGTTACACTTAATGATAAAGGTTGTGCTGGAAAATGTTCAGCCGATGTCCAAATGCTACAGTTTGGTGAGAAAAGTGATTGTTGTGTAACTCTTGAAACCCAAACACTGCGGTCTGGTGTCAAGCAATAAGACTGTGAACTTTAGTAAATTACCTACAAGCAGTGGTACTTGGTATATCACAAGTTTGGCAGTGTCGGCTCAGTGTAAGGGGGTGCAGAAATTCTCACTTTGTTTATGTTTAATCAGTATTTGTTCTCAATTACTATATGTAACTTGTGGATTACTGAATAAAGTACATTTCAGGTTATGTTTGTGAAGCCACATGAAAGTGTGGATTTATCTTTGTTTAAGGATAATGGTAGACCCAATAATCTGGTACCCATAAGGTGGCAGTTTTGCAGTCTTGCTGGGCATGAATTGCCATGTACTAAGGCTGTAGCAGCCACATGTTTTATGCATAGAAGTGTTGGTCATTTGGCTTGCATTTTTTCAGAGGGTAGCTGGGCTATGCTATGCAGGAAAACGTAATTTATAAGGTTTTTTAAAAATGTATTAGTGGGTTATTTGTGTTTCTAGTATTAATTGCAGTAGAGGTAATGTACACAAAATGGTTGTAAAATGTGCTGCTGCTACTTAAGAGTCTGTTGCTCCTCTAACAGAGTAAGTGTGGAATATGAGGACATCCTCTGTAAACCTGAGGCTTTGGAAGCTGGTCAGGTTCAGTCAAAGACTGAGTCGCGGAAAAATGAGGCAGAGATGAGGGTAGCTTCTTCTTCTTCTTTTCATCCAGCAGTAGCCACACTTATCAATTCCTTTTCAGGTAAAACAATGAAAGTTGTGTTGGTTTTCATTAATGATGTTACAGCTACTGCTGAAATGAGTGATTGGACAGACAAAGTAACCTTTTGTGGCCAACTTGCATTTAACAGGGGAAGTCAAGACAAATGTTGTATCTCATGGGACCCACAGTAAAGCACAGTGGCCATAAAATAATGGGTAGATCATCGTGTATTCACTTCTGATGGAGGTGTGGATGTAAGTACCATATGCAGAAACCATGTAAGCAACCAAAGTGTTACTTGTGTGGGTAAGAGGACCACCAAGCGTCTTATTTTCAGAAGAGGAAGAACAGAAATCTCTGTTGGGAGAAGCAGGTTTTAAACCCAAATGTGAATGGTTCAACCATTGGAAAGCAGTCCAAATAGACCATAGCACTGCCCAAGTTAGTGCACATGGAATGTTGCTTAGTGGGCTTAGTGACTGGTGTGGAACAGAGATTTCTTGTAGATATGAGACCGTTATCAGTCTGGACCTGCTGAGCAGTAGGACTGCTACCACCATAATATAAGTTATGTGGGCTTGGCAATAGTAGTGTTGAATCATTTAGTATGACAGTGCTTCAGTTCATCATTGGGGAAACTAAGTACACAGAGAGTATGGAATTTTTGCCATATGTGGGTGATGGAAATTCAGTGATTCTCATACTACATTTTCTCGACAAATATCATGTGAAGATTGATCTTTGGCAATGCACATTTGGGCTCAATGAAACCTTGTTTCACTTAGCTTATAAAAACAGTTGCAGATTAAGCCATGTTGCAAGGATCACCTGTCATGAAAGTGATGCCAGCTAAACTGCAGACAGCTCTGTTAAAGCTTGATCAGCAGGATAAAGTAATGGCAGGTATGGGAAAGGTAGTATGGGTTTCAGTGGATGCCAGTTTGCCTTGTGGGACTTTGTATGTGGTTGGGTCACTCTCAAGCAATGAAGAGTTGGATGGTTCACAATGTTTTGTGCACAGAAGCATAGCACGTGTGAGTAATATAAAGGGGACATTCATAGTTACAATTAGCGCAGATAACGTTGGCAAAGGTGAAGTCAGTCTGTCAAAAGGTATAGTTGGATGGTTCACACTGTTTTGTGCACAGAAGCATAGCACGTGTGAGTAATATAAAGGGGACATTCATAGTTACAATTAGCGCAGATAACGTTGGCAAAGGTGAAGTCAGTCTGTCAAAAGGAGTAGTTCATTTAACAGCAACTATGAGATGGGCTCACAGAACCTAGGGACAGGCCCTGTGGCATAAATATTGTAATCTTCTCTAAGAAATTATGTAAGTATTAAATGAAGAAGACTTCAATAGGTCGAGTCTGCATAGAAGCCACAAGAAGTGTTATGTAAGAAGCTGGCTCATTTGAAGGGTAATGATTACACGACTGTGGAAAAAGTATTGTTGAAGTTTAGCGACTTGTTTTTTACAGATGGGGTATTACCAGCAACTCTGGTACCTCAACACTGTGTGCCAAGAGGAGACAGTACACTGATTTATAGGAAACCATATTACATTCCAAGACATTTACAGCCATTAATGGAGTAGTTCGTTTAACAGCAACTATGAGATGGGCTCACAGAACCTAGGGACAGGCCCTGTGGCATATATATTGTAATCTTCTCTAAGAAATCATTGGATGGAATGAAGAAATATAGGTTTTGCTGTGATTATAGGTTTCTGAATACAAAGACCATTACAGAAGCTTATCCAGTTCCTAATATTATGGAAACCTCAGATAATTTAGGTCAGTCTCGTTACTTTACTACAATGGCTCTCAAAAGTTCTTATTATCAATTAGATGTAGCACTTTATGATACATCAAAGACAGCATTTACTGTGTCATGTGAACATTATCAGTATAAATAAGCAGATGCCATTCGGTTTAAAAATGCATCTGCTACTTTTCAGCAGTTATTAAATGGAGGTTTAGGAGAGTTAAAGTCTAAGACCTGTATGGACTATTTTGATGACATAATAGTCTATTTATAGGATACATCAGACCCTGTCAGCTGACTGTACAATGTTTTTAGTAGGTTGTTTTCAGCCCATCTGATGCTGAGCATGGACAAGTGCCACTTTGCTCAAACTTAATTGTACTTTCTGGGACATGTAATTAGTGAATGTGATTTGCAAACCTATCCTCATCTTACAGAAGCAATTCAAAATTTTCCAGCACTGTGGATGACCAAACAGATACAGTCATTCATTGGTTTGTGCAACTACTACCACAAATTCATAAAGAATTTCGCAAAAATAGCCATAACTTTGAGCAGGTTACTCAAAACAGGTGTAAAGTTTCAGTGGGCACAAGAGTGTCAGCTAGCATTAGAGAAACTGAAGGAGATACTGATTTGGGATTCCGTACTGGTTTTCCAGATTTTGAGAAGGAGTTCATCATCTGTTGTGACACTTCTAATGAAGCACGCGGCTGTATTTTGGGTAAGATGATTAATCGACAGGAGCATCCAATAGCATATGCTCTGAGGCAGTTATATGAGGTACAATGTAACTACTGAACAAGTGAAAAGGAAATGTTAGTGATCATACACATATTACATATTTCCAGAGTTAGAAGATTTGAAGTTGTGCCTGATCATGCATCATTGAAATGGTTGCTTGATCTAAAGGAAGCATCTAGTCATCTGAAACCTTAAGCCAGCTAGAAAACATACAAACGTGAACACATTAAACCACAAAGTAGCCATGTTGAGTACACTGAGCAAGAGTGTGTTGGAATGGCAACAAGCACAAGCAGATGATAAATATTGTCAGACTTTTTAAGTCACAGCTGCACTTCATCGTACAAAAGGATTTGTTGTGCAGAGTCATGTAATGCAGACCATGTGTTGTCAACCGGGCAGTTTTTCAAAAGAAAGTGTGACAACAGGCTCATGACCAAATGTTGTCAGGTCATGGTGGCCAACAAGCAACAGATAGGTGTGTTGCAGAATGGTTTTGCTGTTTAGGTGGAGAAACAGGAAACACAACATTGAGCAGTATGTCAGAGGCAGTGTACCATGCACAAAGAGAGCAGATATTTCACATCAGAAAATCTCTTTGTAGAGGTTTGCAGAGGTGTTGAAGCCACTTCAAACGCTTGAGCTCAAAATTTGGTAAACAAATAACAGAACACCTGCAGGAATAGGTGTGTGCTTACAATCATCGACAAGTTTTCACTGTTTCTACAGTAACAATAGCAATTCCAGACCAACAGGCCAGTATGGTGGCACAGTCATTAGATAACTGTTGGACACTGAAGTCTGGAGTACCTGATACCTTAGTCCCGGATCAGAATACAAACTTCGTTTCTGAAGATATGAAACAGCTATACCATGTGTTCCATATTAAGAAGTTATGAATGAACCTGTTCCACCCTTGCACCAACAGTAGGACAGAGCACATCCATAAGACCATTTCGAAAATGTTAAGCTTTTACGTTACTGCTACACATCATGTCTGGAATACTTCTCTCTCATATGTGGTTTACACATACATCTTATAGATTCTTAAATGAACAGGTATGTCACCATTTCCCCCCATTGGCAGTTTAAGTCCTATAATAAGGACTGAATTGTGAACTAGTGGAGTAGTTTGCGAGAAGAATACGAGAGGTATCTAGAAATGTATAAAAGGTGAACACAAATTGTCTGGAAAGCCAGGAACAACTGAACAGGTACATGTGTGGACTGTCACAGTATCTTATAAGGAAGTGGGTATTGGTCACTAATCTCAACACACCAGGTTCCACGAATTGCTCCCGGCGGACACGGCCACCCTCTGCGGGTACAAGGCAGTGCAGTTCAATGCCATGTATGCGGCTGTGTGTTGCTAGTGTCAGCATAGGAGTGGGAGAGATAGCTGTGGAGTGAGTGAGACCACACAGCACTTCTCTGGACTGTCCCATGTCAGAACCAAAGTAAACAAAATAACAGAGGAAGCGCATCTCCGTAAAAGTGGTCGATGGGCAGTAAATAAGCAATTATTTACCGTTTAAGTAACAATTAGTGTTTGTGTGGCAGAATTACTATGAAAAGGCTTAGAAAACAATATCCAAAACAAGAATTGCAGAATAACTTAGTAGTTTTCTGACTCACAGGTTGATTCTATTAGTATTGCATATGCACACTCGTCATATGAACAGTAGGCATCTTCTGAAAGATAAATCAATTTCTTAAATGAACTAGTGTCATAAATATTCTATTTTAGAAATAATTTTACGTAAGGGGTATAGAGTCTTATTCTTATTGTTAGTAGTTACAAGTAAATATTTTTTATTGTACTTCATGCTACAGCTTTTTGTACCCCTCTCCATAGTTTACACATTGGATCCTTAGTTTGCTGTTTCATATGCAACAATTTTAATTGACCAAGTCTGAAAAGTTATTAAAAAAATAGAATTAAAGTTACAAAGACCTTTAATCCTTACAGTCAACATTGTTGAAGAAGACCGTTAACATTTTACACATTTTACTTTTTCGAGGAAATTATTTTGCCTAGGTTTGGTACATTATTCTTGGAGACTGCTAACCTCAAAGAATTAGTCAAATTTATATCGCTAAGTGATGAATGGTTCTTAGTTTTAGCAAGCTTCAAAAGGGAGAAAAAGCACTCACAAATATACGTAGAACCAAACATTGAGGTAACTTTGGCAGCATGCTTGTATGAAAGAGGACACTTCTCTCATGGAAAACAGCTGTAAAAGTCATCCAAAGTTTTAGACATAGGAAAGCAGTCTTCAGGCAGATATTTCACTGCAGGTCAATCAGCTCTAGTTGAAAAACTTGTGAGACATCCTCTGCCAAAGAAAAACAGGCAAACAGGCTGTTGAAGCTCACTATCTCCAAAAATCTGTTTTCAGACTCTTCTTGTAATTCACAAATGATTTGAGCATAATCTGAAAAATTCATATCTTCTTTAATGCTGTCTAATGCAGGGAAGTGCCCCACAATTCTCCTCACGCAACTGTCTTTCCCACAAAATATATTTTTTTAAATGCTTGAATGGTCTGCACCCAGTCCACAACACAGTGGTTTTTGCGTTACAGTGAATGTTCAAAGTATTTAAATCAACAGTTTGGTCACAAAAAATGCCAAATTCACCACCCACTTAGGATCACAAAGTAGTTCTTCTGAACGTCCTTTCATTTCCAAAAAAGTATTGATTTTGTCCCTCAAGGGGAAAAACCAATGAAGCACCTTCCTTCTGTTCAGCATCTTACGTCAGTGTGGTAGGGGATGTCTGGGTATTCCATTTCGATATCAGCCAGAAATTCCTTAAACTGGTGATGTGAGATTCCATGAGAGCAAAGATAATTAACTGTTCGAAGAACTGCGTCCAAAACATTTTTTATGTTGACAATCTTCACACAATGTGCCCCCTGGTGTATCAGACAATGGACTGCCATGAATAAGGAACAGTCGACTTCAGCCATTTTTGACCTGACGTAACCCAGGAATCCAGTGTGTATCTCTCGTAGCGCAGGGGCTCCATCCATTGTTACACTGGCCAGGCGTTCCCATTTTAAACCCATTGACTCGAACACGTTTTTCACGGCTAGAAAAATATCCAAACCCATGGGTTTGTCTTTTAATGCTATAAGATTGTCGTCAACACCCTGAATGAATGTGACAAGCTGAGATACACCCACAACGTCCGAGGACTCGTCAAGAGTGACAGAAAACGAAATGAAGTTTGCCGCTCTCTCCGTTAATTGCTGCTCAATATCTGAGGCCATATCTTTGACTTGGTGAGCAACAGTTTGAGGCGAAAGAGCTATTTCTTCAAATTTTTCTGTGAGGTCTGCTGGACAAATACAAGCTGCCAAGTTGACTAGGTAATCCTTGATGAGATTCCCATTGCCCATCTGTTTCCTGCTCTTGCCACAGTATATATATTTAATTTTGAACAATCCTGTTTTTGAAACATAGAAAGAAAGGTTGTTTATCATTTAGCTACAAAATAGCAGGTCAGCAACTGGAAGCAGTTAATTCCATAAATTATCTGGGAGTACACATTAGGAGTGATTTAAAATGGAATGATCATACAAAGTTAATCGTTGGTAAAGCAGATGCCAGACTGAGATTCATTGGAAGAATCCTAAGGAAATGCAATCCGAAAACAAAGGAAGTAGGTTACAGTACACTTGTTCGCCCACTGCTTGAATACTGCTCAGCAGTGTGGGATCCGTATCAGATAGGGTTGATAGAAGAGATAGAGAAGATCCAATGGAGAGCAGCACGCTTTGTTACAGGATTATTTAGTAATCGCAAAAGCGTTACGGAGATGACAGATAAACTCCAGTGGAAGACTCTGCAGGAGAGACGCTCAGTAGCTCGGTACGGGCTTTTGTTGAAGTTTCGAGAACATACCTTCACCGAAGAGTCAAGCAGTATATTGCTCCCTCCTGCGTATATCTCGTGAAGAGACCATGAGGATAAAATCAGAGAGATTAGAGCCCACACAGAAGCATACCGACAATCCTTCTTTCCACGAACAATACGAGACTGGAATGGAAGGGAGAACCGATAGAGGTACTCAAGGTACCCTCCGCCACACACCGTCAGGTGGCTTGCGGAGTATGGATGTAGATGTAGATGTAGATTTTAACAATTAATTATTTCATTTGTTGAAACCTAAATAAACAACTAACAAAAAAAATTGGTGTTAGATGTGTTTTCCCCCAGCTCCTCTGAAATGCGGTCATAGACGCTAGCAAGGACAGTGAAATGTGGTCGCAAAATAAATTTTTATCTATTTGAATATTTGAATTTTAATTAATTGAAAACATAGATCAAACTACAACATATTTTTTCCCATCCATCAAAACACAAATACACAAAGATAAAGAATAACTCTGAGAGAGTCTTAGTGATGGCTTTTCGGGAAGTGGCAAAAAATAACGCACCTGAAACTTTTTCTTATGTGTGTGTGATGTAATTTAATGCAACCCAAATACAAAAATTAACCAAAAAGTAATTGTTAAATCCTGCCTAGTCATCAAATATGGGGTGTCTAGGAAACCTGCTTTCTCAGATCATTAGACATCATTAAAACAAATCATATTAATGAGTTTTATTACAAAATGAAAAAATGCAATACTTAACTTCATCCATTACACAGATGTGTTACAAGAAAAGGGCGACATGCTAAATATGCAATGTTCTTCAAAGAGGCTGAAGCTCTTTTGTCTGTGTTCACTTTAACAATACATATGTTTCACAGCCATAAAATAAAAGCCCACTGATGATGCTGCAACTGCAGTGAAACATGTTTGGGACAAAAAACAAAATTGCATCCAAAAACATGTAATGTTGTTCAGTATAAACAATCTCAAGTGCGGGTTACATAGGTTGTACAAGGAAAGTAACTAGTGTCGATGCTGCTACAGAGCTCGCTAATCTTGAAGCTACTCTTCAGTTGGGCCGCAACCAGTCAGGCACAGCCCTTATGTTCTCTTCACATAGGGGCCGCTGCTGTTGTGTTGTCATCCTGGAGGGAGGTCGGGTTAGTGTGCGACTGGCTAATCTCTTCTCACAGCCCTCTCGGCTCTATCGTTCCAGCCTGGCGTGCCGGCACTTGACTTTACACCATAACAGAAATGTTCCTTGTTGCTGACAATCTGATATTCGATAACTGGCACATTGCTAAGTGACATACCAGATTATAAAATATAGTCTCATTTATCATCTTTATAAATAATAAAGAGTCATATGATAGGAAACACTTACTTCACTGCAATGCTGCTTGAAATTTTCTTTCAGTTCTTCAAGCTTTGACTGGTGTTACTCTTGTGACAAATTTTCAAACTGATATTTGTGATAGGTATTAAAGTGTCATTCAGTTGAGTACTTTTTACACACATGAGGTGCCAATGATATACTAAACATTTGGCATGATTTTCGACAGCACTACAAAAGAAATTAATTTCCCATTGGGGTTTAAATAGTGTGGATGCGCCGCTCCTCCTTTTTTTTGTCTGCTGCTGTTGAGCATCCATCTCGATTCACTGTAGCCTTACATCTGTTGACTAATGGCTTTGTGACATACCAATGTTTTCAACTGCTGCTGGCGTGGCGGTTTGTCTTCTGTATGAAGCACATGTACAGTGGCACGGTGAGGCACACTGGGCCAACCGCACAGTCAGCTAAGTGACACGGATTGGCCACTGAAACAATATATGAATTCACTCATGGCACTGGCCTCCGGTGATCATGGATGCTAGCACTCCAGGGGCACAGTTTGGATGAGCCTGCTATACACCAAAGGGAAAGACACAGAAGATCTTGACCAAATATCACAGAGCCTATCAGGTCATGAAGATGACCTCACCAGTTAACGTAAATGTGCAGTTTCCTGTCAAACATCTGTCATGCATGTCAGTTGGGTGAAATCATTTAAGGGTATGGTGGGTCCAGTTCCACAGTTAGCTCTGACTGACCCTGTGTGCAGAAGTGCAGTAGGCAGAAAGAAGGAACCTCTAGTGGTTAGACAGCACAAGGCACAAAACATGCCTTATGCTTGGAGGTCATATAATTAATTATGCTATTAGAGCTTTTGCAATGTTATGTTGATTTTACATTTATTCTTGGTATTTATGTTATGAGTATATTTTCCATTGTATTGTGTTTGGATGGATTTAGTGTTTTCATGTCACTGCCATCTGTATTTTTCTTTTATTATTGTAGGGATATTGTCAGGTTTTGGTTGCTGTTGCTTCCTGTTTCTACTTTCTTTTGTTATTCATTTCAGAAGGAGCGAGGGGGTGATAGACAGTTTTTTTCCTCAGGTGCAACTTCATAACGACATCTTGAATGATGGGAATGTCCTTGGGTTGGCCGTACTTCATCAGGAGTGGAACAGAACTCTTAACTTTTTCCAGCCGTAATCAGACATCTTGCTTACAAGCCATCAATGGACATTGAAAGCAACAGTAAAGATCTGGGAAATTAGGAATGAAATATGTTTTTTTTTGGAATTGTATAAAGAGGCACAGGGAAGTGATGTTTTCAGGGAAGTGCAAGGGTAGCACAATGAATTACAGTTTACCTACGATAAATTAGGAGCACAGTTATCACCACTGGTGGATATTGTACCACAGACCATAGTTTGCAGGAAAAGAGGTTGGTTAAATTCAGGAGATAAATTGCTAAAAACTGTGTTCAGGACAGCAGATGAGGGGGATATTCAGAAATTAAATTATACACTTAGTCAGATCCAGCAACTGGTGAGTTCTATGAAGGGTGTCATAGAATGGCACACAGTGATGTAAAGAAGGTGTTGAGTAACAATCTGAGGAAGATACAGAGACAATTAAGTTTGTTGAATAACAAGTTGGTCATTGCAAGGTTGCTCTGTGGACTGGCAGATCGGTTGGATGACACAAGGAATGAGGTGATCATATCGCAGGAGGCAATGTATCATGTAGTAAATGGAAGGCTCAATCTGGTTTTGATCCCAGAATGAGAGTTTATGTTGAGATTATGCCTAGCAGAAAAGCAGTTCCAATATAATTAAGACTTATAGCAGAAGTCACAGAAAGTAATTTAGCATTAGTTTTGAATATGGCTGGAACAAGGATAATAATGAATGGGGCAAGGGTATACATACTGCCTACTTACCTATAGCAGGAGTTGGTTTGAAATTTTGTTGTTACACCATTTACCCATATCCAATGAAATGGGGGAGGGGGAGGGGGGGGGGTGTAACAGAGAAATTGATATGAATAAGGATGCATGAGGTATTTTTGATTCTGGATAGTAGGGAAGCTCATGAGGCTATGTCATTACCACATTTGGAAAACTGCACTCAAGGGAGTTTGTTGTCTGTCCAGACAGACCAGTAAATAATGATATGTCATCATGTGAGGTGCATATCGTATTTAGGGAAAACAAATGAGACAAGATACGAAAAGTAAATCTTGCCCACATTGTCTTGCTTCCAGAAGGTAGGGAGGCAATGTCTGTACTAGGTCTACTCGCCAGAAACTGAGTTGGCAACCTGCTACAAAAAAGGGAAACCTGAGTGGTTGAGAAAATTAGAGTTGCAGAGAAGCAGTATTAACATTAATGGTATGGCTCGTGAGATAGTTGGGAAGGATTTCTGCCTTCCAGCTGCACACACTGGTTCAACCATCATGACACTAAAACGAAATACATTGTATTGGATGGAAGGACCACTAAGGGTATTACTCACGCAGAATTCGACTTACCTTAACGCCATCCTATTAGACAAATTTACTGAATGACATAGAGGAAAATATCAATGGAGAAGATGTTACAACATATCCACAATTTTTAAGAAAATCCTCAGTACAAGATTATATTGATAGCCATTTCAGCTAACAGTTGTGGCGTGTTTCTACTAGGAATTTGCATATTTTATTTCCGTAATAAACGTAGACATGCACAGTCAACATATCCACCGACGCATTGTAGCCAGTCGAGTGTTTATCCAGGATAAGCTCAAGGAACAGTTGATGAAAGCAAGGCCTCTGTATTAAATAGTATAAGCACTAGATTAAGAAATGTATTACAATAAGGTCCTGGAGACTGCACTTTGGGAGTAAGCTCATCTTAGTAGTGGATAAGGGAGAAATTCATGTAGGACAGCTCATGGCTGGAGCTGGGTGTTGCTATCAGCATGGTATGAAGGTTTTTTTGGAGAAGTTCAGAGTAATTTTATTTATCTTGAAAGATGCGGGACATGCCCTAGAAATGTTTGGTGTGCGAATTGTGAATTTTTAAAGTTTTATTCCTATCCCAGTCACAGTAGAGGCCAGCATGGCCGATGTGCTATTCAAGATGCCACTGGACGGTACTGTTGACATTATGACAAAACACTCCAGGCAGACGAGAGCTCGTGACACAGGTCAATGGGCGAGCACTTGGAATAGCTAACACAGTGTGACCAAGAGTACCTCGGACATTTGCATGCAACTGAGAAACTCATATGTTGCAAATTTAACTGGACTTAGCAACCTGTGCTCAGGACAGAGAGAGCTAGGGAAAGCTGACAAGACAAGTAATAGGAAGTGCACTTGCTCATCCCCCTCAGTAGGAGCACACAAGAAGCATAGCTACAATAACTGAGCTTAGGGCATCGAATCATTCAGTTGTGTCGCCATTCTATCATGCCACCATTCTTTGTGGTGAGCATTTGCCCTCTGAGGGACTTCATCCGACAGATTGCAAGCTGTCTATAGCCTGACTGGGATAGGTGCACCCTCATGGCCTCCTAGCCACACAGACATCATCAGTCATCGTCCAGGTCGATCCCTCAGCTGAAAGGGGAGGGGAGAGAGGGTGACTGGGGCATTGCTGTTCAGCAATGGACATCTGGTGTTGGCTCCTGCAACCAAGTGCACAACATAGTTACCACAAGTAAGCATGCGGTGTGTGCTGACAAGACTTCAGAGAACCTGGGCAGGCCACGCTGATTCTTCGCAGCTGGTGGCACTTATGGTGTACTCTCCTGCTGGTGGGATACTCAGCGTCGCAGTAGCTGCTGCCCGTGACCAGTGGATCATGGCTTCAGCACGTTCCCCAATTGGCTGCATTTACAAGCACCCAGTGCAGCCATGTGTGCTTTATAAAGTTCCTTGGACCAACACCTTCAGTACTACCACTGTTTGACTGTACGTCACGGCATAATCTCCCTGTCCCTCACTGTTTCTCCCACTCACCCTTTCATGTAGCAGCCTGGAATAGACCATGTTGTGATGCTGCTTTCATTGTACATCACTGTTTGCAGTTCACGTGCAATCTTAGAGTACCTTTCCTGCTCCCAAAAATTCACCAGGATTGTAGTGTACTCAGTCATTCCAAGGGCCCTACCAGAATGTGTCTACAGTCTACCAGATCATTTCTTTCATTTATGCAACGTGTCCACCACATTACAATTTGCATCAACAAAGAACAATGACTAAAATGCTGATAAATTTTGACTTACCCATATTATAAGTGATCTAGTCATCTGGGGACTACTTCACACAAGTGCTCATTGAGCTGACAGATGGTTTTCTCTAGGCCAAGAAACTGATATGTGTATACCATACTTTCTATGCTCCTTAGCTGTTTGTTGCATGTGATACACATTTGATCAGTCCAAGGAGTCCTTTAGTTCTCTCTCCATAGTATCAGAAATCACTGCAGAAATGACAAAAGCTCTAGTTCGAGATCCCTATTTGGTTCCAAACTGTAAAAAGGGGTCTAACATTTTCTGAGAAAGACACAATATATTGCAAGCTGTGTATACACCCAGTAAGGTACCAGCCCTCATCGACAATAAGAACAAAGAATGATCTTTTAACTGAGGTGACAACTATCATTTGAGCTGAAATGAGTTGTGACCCACAAAATGTACACTGAATGTCGAACAACTGTCTACAGAGCTTCTTCCACATTTCAAATGAGATTCTCGCAAGTGAAATTACTGCATATTCTGTTTTATTCTCAATCTGACTTCTGTTTTCCTTCAGCTTCAGTAACAACCCAACATTGGAACTACCAACAATTGGCTCCCTGGTCTCTGCACTTGTCTAGACTTTTCACAAAGATCAGTCTTGGTCCCACCTGGTGACACATTTTTTACTGGTTTAGCTGTGCTTTCATCCACAGACAACACCCATATTTCTCCAAAGGGCAGCTGTGCTTTGCACTTTTTACTTACACACGTTCTATCAGAGTACAAAACACTGCCGCACGGGGTAGCCGTGCAGTCTGAGGCGTCTTGTTACGGTTCAAGCGGGTCCTCCCATTGGAGGTTAGAATCCTCGCTCGGGCATGGGTGTGTGTGTGTGTGTGTGTGTGTGTGTGTGTGTGTGTGTGTGTGCGTGTGTGTGTAAGTTAGTTTAAGTTAAATTAATTTGTCTGTAAGTTTAGGGACCGATGACCTCAGTAGTTTGGTCCCATAGTACCTTACCGCAAATTCCCCCCCACCCCCCCCCCCCCCACCCCACCCCCCCACCCCAAAAAAAAAAAAAACACTATTCACAGTCTGAAGTGCTTGAACTGACCATCATAGGCACGCCAGATGATTCACAGTATTGTCACAGGTGACGAGGCTATAGAAGCACCTGAAGTGCCATGGATGCCACTCCAAACAATTCATGACCCGAGTCAGCAGGCTGAGCTTATAAACCATGGCAAATGCCACTACACTTGTTGTGGTCTTCAGTCCAGAGACTGGTTTGATGCAGCTCTCCATGCCTTCATTACTTTATGAAATTAGATAAACAATAAAGTATTTCAAAATTTAAGTCTGATTAATCTAATCTGAAAAACTCAAGTACACAGAAACAAAAATAAATAAAAAGGAAGCTCGCTACAGCTATTCTTTGAAGAAAACCAGTTGAACCTGACATAGTAAATATACAGACAGATAAACAGACTCAAATAAGAAGCACTAAATTGACATAGTTAATTAAAACAGTTGATGTTCACTTTGGCACACAATGACTTCAATGACATGGAAACAAATTTTATACAGCAACTGCTAAGGCTTGTAATACTGTCTGCTACCGCTGAAAAGGAGTGGACCTAATACACTACAACATACAGGGTGTCCCCAGAGGAATGGTTAATATCAGGGATATGGCAGGAATTATCATTCGAGGCAAAAAAGTCTAGTAAACTTGGGCTCTAAAATGAATGCATTAAGAGCTATGAGCACTTCTTCAACTTCTATACTGCGAAACAAATCTCTGTTACTGCAAGTTCTGTTGATGCTGTAGTTTTTATGTTCAAGTTTGTATCAGGCTAGTAGTAAATCATTTCAGTCTTCACATGTTATGAACTCATAACAACTGCATACTCATGATAATTTTCAACAGGAAATGGTACTGGTAACTAAGTTCTGAAATTTGAAAGATATCACTATTGTTAAATATTCAATTAAGGTAGGCAAAGAAAATCTAAGATAAAACAGCAATCTTTGTACAGTTGTTAAGTAGGAAATTATAAATCCTAAAAATTATTTGAACTTACATTACGTAGTGCCATTGTTTCTTCACCAAAACTGTTGCTGTTGCAATGGGTAGAAGGAGACTGTAGGTACTTTAAAAGGTCCTTACACTCTTCATATAATGCATCCAAAGCATTCTCAAGCGACCAGTACTCTTGAAGTACTTCCTGGAATACAGATTACTCGTTAACATAAAATAATTTTAAAATGCATATTTGCAGTTTACATGTAAAAGGCATATAATGACATGAACCAAGTGATTAGACTTGCAGTAGAGTTACGTCCTCATTGAAATCAACCCTAAAGCTATACTAAATAAACATATAAAAATGAAAAGCAATGGCAACAGCAGATAACTAAGCATTGGTTACTCCACTCACTGCACATTCCATCTCATGCGAAGGAATTTGATTTCAACACATTTCATAATCCTCTGCACTGACTTAAGACCATACAATAAAATTTCTTTAGCCCAAAGACTCCTCTGCTCAAAACTATAGAGAGCTTTCAACAAATAGAATTTGAATAATAGTGCATAGCACTGAACAAAAGCACTGTAGATTTTGCTCAGATTACACATGGAGTCCTTTTAACACACACTCACCCTAGAGATGTTTCACTGGTCCACTGTTGTCCCAACGATTCAGCCAAGAGTTTTTGGGAGTTTTCCCTTGGATGGAAAGCAAACTTCGAATTGGAAATCATCTTCGGCCCTCCCAAATGTTTCTAATCCTACCTGCCTTTGCCGTTCGCCCTCTCAAATATACTGACAGTTCTACAGTAGATCTGCCTGATGACTGAGATACAGAATGAAAAAAACAAGTCAGTAGTAGTTACTGAATAGTTCTGAACCAATTGCATTTCTGTGTTTGTACACGTAATTGCAGTTTATCGTCTCTGTACAGTTGAAGCTCAGCAGAAGCAGTATCAAAGTGTTTAACACCACACACACCAGAAACTGCACCAACCCCTCCCATTTCTGATGGATATTGTAAGGGTGCTCATACAGTACAATGTGCTATAATAGCTCAAGTGGATGGCTTAGGCTCTGTTGGCATTGTACCATATTAACTGTTGTAGTGGTAACAGTAGTAGTAGATTCAAATAATAGTTTTCTTGGCGAATTGAGATTGCAATGGGTTCCATAGTAGCTGTCGGATTTTGATGGAAGACAGTATTATTTTTTGACTAACACCGATTTTCACTGTACATACACCTATATGCAATAGAAATTTGATATTGATGTAGAGGAGACGTTAGTTGCCAACCACCTTTCCTACAAACAGCATCTAATCTAACGTTAGGGTTAGCACTACATTTTTAAGTTATGCTTCACACTGATTACAAGTGTTTTTTTTTTTTTTTTTTTTTTTTTTTTTTTTTTTTTTTTTTTTTTTTTTTTACATAACATATTTAATATTTCTAGCAGATTTCTGTCCACCACTCATCTGCAGCACATTAGCCATCAAGAATATATTTGTCAACTTGACCAAGCTGATATAAGACTGGTGGAACTCACACACTGCCAACTAGTACGGTAAACGGGGTATGACAGTGCAGTTAAGTGATTGGGAGGGGGATCAACTGTGCAGCAAGCTGAATTACATCAAGGGTTGCATGACAACTGAGTACAGTCCATTCCCTTAAGACATCAATCTTTGGCAACAACAGTGTACCCATCATCCACATGTTTGGTGGTGATATGATGAAGTTATCATATCAAGACCCAACACAATATGTATACTTAAAGTGTCCAATTGTTACAAACCTGCGTGGTCTGTACAATGCAATACGGATCGCCATGAAGAGACTCAATCTATGGCAAACATATGTTAAGCCACTCTTCAATGATATCGTCAGGTATCTAATGGAAGATGAGGAGTTAAATGTGTGTACAGATGTGTGTATGTGTGTTACACATAAGTCTACTAGAATTACTTCTGTAAACAGAAATTCCATACAAGTGGAAGTTACAGAATGCATTCCTAAGTCTGTTAGTGACCCAATTGGCTTGTGAAATACATGCTGAATTTAAAGCATGTAAGAAACAATTACATGAAAAGTAAAGCAGATTGTTGAATAGAGTTGAAGTAGAAAAAAAATGACAATGTTTATTTTTAATGATGCTGATTTATTTCCCACAGTTCACAAAGTACCAAATGTATATCAATGATGTACAGAATTTGTATTAAAATGTATGTACAATAATAAATAATACTTCCCTTTTACAAGTTGTAATATGACTTATTTCCTCATACACATGACAGTTCACCTTTTGCTGTGATTAATACGTTTTTCATCTGAAGTCTAGTATCTACAAACAATCTTTCCAGGGAATTAACTCTACATATATCATCTACAGTGTTCATCCAGTGCAGGTGACAAAATTTTTGATAGGACTTCATTACTCCTATGGAGGCGACTATGATCAGGGGCTACCTGTTCCCATGGACAAATACACGCAGCATGATAGGGAAAATCCCGAGCAATTAATGAGTAAACTGTCTCACATTCTCCTTCTTCTGCAAACTGCACTTTCTGCTTCTCCTTATCAGACAAAGCAAAATGTGTATCCATGGTTTAAGGCTTCTTACATATACTTCAAAATCCACGATGACAAAACCTACAGTAGTAGATGGTTGATCCTATACTGATCTATGCTCTGTACCATGTGATATGACAAAACACAGATATGTATAACTGGAACTTGTATCCCACTTCGAAATCTACATAAAACTCAACATTAACACACATCCATCGGCAGTCAGCTGATAAGTAGTGTTGAATGTCAGTGCCCTATGATGACTTAGCTGAGGTACAATGAGTGGTGCAGGTGCTGGATACAGCGGAAAGTTTAAGTCTGGAAACAATTCCATATCCTGCTCCTGCATCAGGGAAGCTTATCTGAATGGTGATGTTGGGATGCTGCTGATGGATACAGTGGAAACTCGAACTCTGGAAACAGTTCTCCAGGCTGACTTCATTTCCACTCCATTGTGTCAGGAGTTGCATTGTGGAGCTTGTCTGCATGCTGACTTGATTTATGCTACTGATTGTGGTGCCTTGGTGCTCAAATGTACTTGATTTCCATTCCAGAGTGTTGGGAGCTGCATCAGGGAGTGTGTCTGCATGCCAGTTTGATATCTGCTGCTGCTCCTGCTGCTGCTCAGGTGTGTCAGGCATCACATTGTGTACATCATGAAGCAGTTGAATTGAGAAGAAATGAAAGAAAAACATAAAAAATACACACATACAGATGCACACATAACGAATGATACAAATTGTGGGAGAGGGATGGTTTAATACTTACAACTGGGTGTGTGAGGGAGTTTTTTCTGCTGGATGTTGTAGATCTCAGTTCATGGCAATGATCAACTATTCGCTACGGAGTATGGGACACAAGTGGTGAGTCCACTTAATGGATGTAAGCCTGAATACTGAGGGTGAGTGGTGGAGTAGACAACTGCTGTGCCATGGAAAATGGAATAATTCCTTTGGACTGCCCGCATACCTCTAAATCAGCCATCTTGTATTCTGATGTCAACGCAGATGTCATGGGTTCTAAACTTAGAGTCATGCAGGTTAGTACCCTCAGGACAATGCCATAGAACTACCATTACCATGCCAAGGGTTTACTTTGTTGTAATGCCACATGTGAATAACATGCTAGAAATTTAGAGCAGAGACATCTTCCTCTGAAGTGTTCTAATGAATCTGAAATATTTTGGATGAAGTTTTGACTTTGAGAATTTATGTGAAGAAGGAAACTGATCAGTGCCAACTCCTTAACACTTAACCTCATACATGGTATAGCTTGATACAGTATCTCTAAACTGTACCAAGATGTCCAACAAAATACACCCCAACTGTAGCACAATGCTTCCAAAACTACAGCTTCCATCATCATCAAGCGTCTCAGTGCTCTCACCACGATATGAGCACTGCATACTTTGCAGTGCTAGTTGGCAGTCTGTGAGCTTCACCATTCATATAGCAGGATGGTCAAGTTGATCAACATACTCTTGATGGCCTGGAAGCCTGGACGCTATGAGTGAATAGCGGATAGAAATCTGCTGGAAATGTTAAATAACCTATGTACAATGTAAAACATAATTTGTGTGAGGAATCACATTAAAATATAGTGGTAGCCCAGATATTAGATCAGATTCTGTTTATAGGAAGGATGGTTGGCATTTACTGTTTCGTCTACATAAGTACCAAATTTCCATCACATCAAGGCCTACAGCAACAATCTGTGTCAGTTAAAATATAACGCTAAAGTGTAAATGTCTTGTGACTAGGGCCTCCTGGCAGGTAGACTGTTTGCCGCATGCAAGTCTTTCAATTTGAATCCACTTCGGCAACTTGTGCTTCGATGAGGATGAAATGATGATGATTAGGACAACACAACACCCATTCCCTGAGCGGAGAAGATCTCCGACCCAGCCGGGAATCGAACCCGGGCCCTTAGGATTGACATTCTGTCCCACTGACCACTCAGCTACTGGGGGATGACAATATAGCACTGTTATCCATAAAAAGAATATATGGCTCACTGCAATACAGCTGGTTCAGAATCCTACAACTGCTTTGGAACCTATTTCAATCTGTATTCCCCATGAGATCTAGTGTTTAAATCTATTAAATCTACTACCGCCATCACAATTACATCTTTAGTATGTGACTACACTGAGGTGACAAACGTCATGGGATGCCACCCAATACCATGTTGGACCCCCTTTGCCTAGTGTAGCGCAGCAATTCAACATGGCATGGGCCCAACAAGTCACTGGAAGTCCCTTCTGCAGAAATATTAAGCCATGCTGTCTCTATAGCCATCCAGAATAGCGAAATTGTTGCATGTGCAGGATTCTGTGCATGAACTAATCTCCTGATTATGTCCCATTAATGTGTGATCTGATTCATTTTGGGTGATTTGGATGCCCAAATCATTTGCTCAAATTATCCAGAATGATCTTCAAACCGGTTGCAAACAAACGTGGCCCAGTAACATGGCGCATTGTCATCGATATAAATTACATCCTTGTTTGGGAAAATGACCTCCATGAATGACTGCAAATATTTCCAATTAGCCAACATAACCATTTCCAGCCAGTGATGGGTCCAGTTGGACCAGAGAACCCAGTCCATTGCAAAAATGCAGATGTGTGTAAAATCTTATGGGACTTAACTGCTAAGGTCATCAGTCCCTAAGCTTACACAGTACTTAAGCTAAATTATCCTAAGGACAAACACACACACCCATGCCTGAGGGAAGACTCGAACCTCCGCCGGGACCAGCCGCACAGTCCACGACTACAGCGCCTTAGAGAACCCAGTCCATTCCATGTAAAGAAAGCCCACAACCTCAAGGAGCCACCAACAGCTTGCAACTGCCTTGTTGACAATTTGGGTCAGTGGCTTTGTGGGGTCTGCACCACACTTGACCCTACCATCAGCTCTTACCAATTGAAATCGAGACTCATCTGATCAGGCTACAGTTTCTCAATCGTATAGGGTCCAACCCGTATGGTCACGAGCCCAGAGAGGCACTGCAGGTGATGTTGTACTGTTAGCAAAAGCACTTGTGTCAGTCATATGCTGCCTTAGCCCATTAACAGCACATTTCACTGCACTGTCCTAATGGATATGTTCATCGTATATTCCAGATTGATTTCTGCTGTGATTTCACACAATACTGCTTGTCTTTGAGCACTGACAACTCTATGCAAACGCCACTGCTCTCGGTCGTCAAGTGAAGACCGTCGACCATTGCACTGCCCACAGTAGGAGGTAATGTCCAGCACACCCTTGCACTGTAGGTCTCAGAATACTGAATTCCCTAAAGATTTCCCAAAAGGAATATCCCAAGTGTCTAGCTCCAACAACCAATCCGCATTAAAATTCTGTAAAAAACGGTTCAAATGGCTCTGAGCACTATGGGACTTAACTTCTGAGGTCATCAATCCCCTAGAACTTAGAACTACTTAAACCTAACTAACCTAAGGACATCACACACATCCATGCTCGAGGCAGGATTCGAACCTGCGACTGCAGCGGTCGCGTGCTTCCAGACTGCAGCGCCTAGAGCAACTCGGCCACCCCGGCCGGCTAAAATTCTGTAAATTCCCGTGGTGCAATTATAATAATGTCGGAAACATTTTCACATGAATCATCTGAGTACAAAAGACAGCTTCATCAAAGCATTGCCCTTTTATACCTTGTGTGCACCATGCAACCACCATCTGCGTATGTCATATCATTATCGCATGCCTTTTGTCGCCTCAGTATGCCAAGCGACTACATGTCTATATGAACTATTACGGCATATTTTCCTGTACAAGCACCTTAACAATTAATCAGAAATGAGAGCTAATGTACTATTACTCTCATAAGATGCCGCTGTTTCGTCACATACATTTATCGCCACTGATAGTCATTCTATGTGAATGATTTGGATATACCATAATTTTCGAATCGTAATCAGAGGTGAATTTCATAAAAATTTGATGTTATACACCGCTTGAAACCTATGGATGGTTGTGTCAGACACAATCAATGTGTTTAGTGTCCAGGGCAGTAATTTCATCCTCATAAAGTTTGCAACTATAGTGCTCGGAACTTGCTAGTTCGATGTATGTTTAAAGACCGTTGAATGACGTTAAATCACCATCAGAAAGTTTTTGTTGTATGTTCTGCACTCCCACCTTGTATACATATGTCTGATTCTCAAGAAAGACAAAAGAAATTGTCAGCTTCCAAGTTTTGGTGAATTCGGGTCTGTGGTAGAAATCCGAATGCCTTAATGTGCTAATTCAATGGATAGTACTACTGTAAGTCAGAACTATACCTGTTCTGCGAATTATGCACACAACCAGAGGTCCATATTATTAGTTGGCTGCACAGTTTTGGTAAACGTCTTATGTCCTTTCTGAAGACAGAATACTAAGGCGCTGCAGTCATGGACTGTGCAGCTGATCCCGGCGGAGGTTCGAGTCCTCCCTCGAGCATGGGTGTGTATGTTTGTCATTAGGATAATTTTGGTTAAGTAGTGTGTAAGCTTAGGGACTGATGACCTTAGCAGTTAAGTCCCATAAGATTTTCACACAGATTTGAACATTTTGAAGACAGAATAACAACATTCCATCTCTTTCAACCTATCAAGAGCTTGTCCAATCCATGTAACAAAGAATCGTGACACTATATTGGTGCATAAAGAGGTGAAGGTGGACCAACATGACCAAATTCAATGTTATCATACAACATTCCTTTTACACTGAAGCGCCACAGAAACTGTTTTTTGTTTTTTAATTGAATCATATGGCTAGGACCCTTCATCGGGCAGACCATTCGCCAGGTGCCAGTCTTTCAATTTGACGCCTCCTCAGTGACCTGCAGGCGATGACGATGATAGGATGATGATGAGGACAGCACAACACCCTGTCCCTGGGTGGAGAAAATTCCCCGACCCAGCTGGGAATCGAACCCTGGACCAAAGGATTGACAATCCGTCATGCTGACCATTCAGCTGCTGGGGGCAACAAAGAAACTGGTATAAGCATGCGTATTCAAACACAGAGATATGTAAACATGCAAAATAAGGCGTTACGCTTGGCAACACCTATATACGACAACTTGTGTCTGGCGCAGTTGTAATATCGGTTACTGCTGCTAGAATGGCGGGTTATCAAGGTTTAAGTGAGTTTGAACGTGGTGTTATAGTCGGCGCACGACCGATAGGACACAGCATCTCTAAGGTAGCGATGAAGTGGAGATTTTCCCATATGACCATTTCAAGAGTGTACCATGAATATCAGGAACCTGATAAAACATTAACTCTCCAACATCGCTGTGGCCAGAAAAAGATTCTGCAAGAACAGGACCAACAATGACTGAAGCAAATGGTTCAATGTAACAGAAGTACAACCCTTCCGCAAATTGCTGCATATTTCATTGCTAGGCCATCAACAAGTGTCAACGTGTGAACAATTCAATGAAACAGCATCAATATGGGCTTTCAGAGCTGAAGGCCACTCATGTACCCTTGATGACTGCAAGACACAAACCTTTACACTTCGCCTGGGCCTGTCAACACCAACGTTTGGCTGTTGATGACTGGAAACATGTTGCCTGGTTAGATGCGACTCGTTTCAAGTTGTATTGAGCAGATGGACATGGAGACATGGAGACAACCTCATGAATCCATGGATCCTGCATGTCAGCAGGAGACTGTTCAAGCTGGTGGAGGTTCTGTAATGGTGTGTGGCATGTGCAGTTGGAGTGATATGGGACCCCTGACACGTCTAGATACGACTTTGACAGGTGACACATAAGTAAGCATCCTGTCTGATCACCTGCATCTATATGACCATTGTGCATTCCAACGGACTTGGGCAATTCCAGCAGCATGATGCGACACCCCACACATCCCAAATTGCTACAGAGTGGTCCAGGAACACCTTTCTGAGTTTAAACACTTCTGTTGGCCACCAAACTCTCCAGACATATGAATATTATTGAGCTTATCTGGGATGGCTTGCAATATGCTGTTCAGAAGAGATCTCCATCCCCGTCATACTCTTACAGATTTATGGACAGCCTTGCAGGATTCATGGTATCAGTTCCCTCTAGCACTACTTCAGACATTAGTCGAGTTCATGCCACATCATATTGCGGTACTTCTGTGTGCTCGCAGGGGCTCTACACGATGTTAGGCAGGTGCACCATCTTCTTTGGCTCTTCAGTGTCGAAGTATAAGACTACACAAGAAAAGTGGGTTAACACTTACTTAAGTGGAAACTTCATTATTTTGATACGTTATTCGTTGGTTTCACCATAAAACTGATGTGAAAATTCAGTAATTTGCTGTATGTATGTCACCTGTCACCATTTATAAATTCTATGGAGACGTCTGATGTTATAAGTATTTCATGTCAAAATTTTACAATTGATGTGGAAAACTGATTATTTTGTAGTACATTTATCGATTTCAATGCAAGATTGATTTTGGTAGTATATTTGATGCTTCCAAAATTGTTTCAGCTTATTCCTACCTCATTTAGGTGGTATGCTGTTCTGTACACTGATGTCAAGCACAGTGCTGTTCTATACTGTATTCGCTGCCCACTGTAGTTGGCGTGCAACTTGAGTAGCAGGCTGTCCATGTTCCAGGCAGGGCCGTGCTCAGCAGCGAGTCGTGTGATTCATGTAACCATGGCCTATTTATGAAGGTGCTCAACTTTGTCCCATGATTTCCCACTAGGCCACTGGCTCTCGAGGTATAGCGTTTATGTTATCTTAATCAGATGGAGGTAATGGTCTGTGGTGTGTCGTCTCTGCTGTATCACTGGCAATGCTACAGTGATCTGCCATCAGTTGGCACTGTACTCTGTTGTGAAGGTAGTTCAGCTTTCGTGCTCAAATATCATGTACAAGCATGGTACTGCTCTCTATTCTTGTAAAAAAATATCATACATTTGTGTCATATGTGTTTGTCACATTTTTTATGGGTACGATTCGACTTGTAAGTCTGTAGCTCATCGTCTTGCAGTAGCGTTCTCATTCCCTGCGTACGGGGTCCTGGGTTCGATTCCCAGTGGGGTCAGGGATTTTTCCTGCTTCGAGATGACTGGGTGTTGTTGTGTCATCTTCATCATCATCATTCATCCCCATTACAATCGGAGGAAGGCAATGGCAAACCACCTCCACTAGGACTTTGCGATGCGGGTCTCCCGTATCGTCCCCCATGCTCCTCGGAGTATGGGACCTCATCATCATCATCATTGGACTTGTAAATAAGTACAAACGTGTTTCACTTTGAAATGTTGCTACTACATGCCTAGTACATATAAGTTCGGGTGTTTGAGGGCTCTGTGAGGTTTGGTTAAGCTGCTGTCGGTAAATAGCCACCTTTCATTCCCCACATCATTTTTTTGTGGTGAATTTTACAAGCGTAGTATCTTAAACACTTTTGTTCCAGAGCCACCACACTAAGTGTCTACTGCTAGGAAGATGAATGCACATCACTAGATTTGTCAGTTTCCATCCAAAACATATGTGTGGGTTATCAGTTATTTTCAACTTACATGAATTTTAAATTCCCTTTATTAGGTTTAAAGCAGAAGAGCAGTTCCTGCATTTTTCATGCTTTCCATCATGTTAACTTGAGTCATGCTTGCTGTAGCCACAGTGCTGTTGCAACTGCATACTAACTTTGCGAATCGGGACTTCTATAATTATTTCACATTAGGTCATCGAATCTGTAGTATGTGTGGGATTTCTCTCTGAATGGAGCTGTCACTGGTGCATGGTAGCAAGACTCCCCACTCTTAGTGGGGGTACTGCAGACTTCTAGACCAATTTAGTGATGATAAAACTTTGTGAGTGTAGATTAGGGAACTCTCCCTGGCAAGATATTTGTTTAAAGAAAGATGCAAGTGTTCCTACTGCACAACATACAGTTTTGACTTTAACATAAAGGGATAAGTTGGAGCGGGAGTGCAGGGGTTCTTTTCCTCCCCCAATGTTCGTTTTAACAAATTCACAAGTGGAGAGAGAGTTAGGAGAAGCAATGACCATACACATCTGAGTGTGGAGGTCAGCAGACAGGCCTGGACCTGCATAAATAACATTTGTCCCTAACATCATACAGGCACAGCCAGTATTCCAGGACTCGGATTCTGACAACATAGAGCCTGTCGCAATATTCCCTAGTTGCCATATTCGACTGCCATCTTGTATTCCAGGTCACCCATCTTGGATTCTGACATCAAATTAGAGCTGTGCCTGTATCTCAAGTCTGGGCCAGTATTTCAAAACTCCACACTGCTATAAATAGCCCGTTTGGTTTGAGCTAGAGTCTGATGGCACTGAGCGTGTCCGAGTATTCTAAGTCAGCATCTAGAATCCTGATGTCATACAGCCTGTGCCAGTATTTCAATCCTTCGATTCTGAGGTTACAGAGCTTGTGCCAGAATTCCAAGACTTGGATTTTGACGTCATACAGCCTGTGCCAATATTCCAGATAATCCAGCATGAAAATGCACCATCTTGAATTTCCTTCTGATTTATGCTTAGGTTAACAGCCCTGTTTACACAGCAGCAATGGATAACCCCACCACAACTTGAATTTCCCACCATTTTATTCGTAATGCCAGTGTTCCAAGTCTCGGATTCAAATGCCACAAAGTCTGTCCCAGTATTCAAAGTGAGCCAGTATGACAATGAGTCATCTTGCATTTCACACCACTTCACACTTAGGACTAAAACCCTAATTCCACAGGAAACACACCAGTGCAATTGGGCTATTCTTTAAATTCCCTGCCATTATTGATTTTCCCACCATTTTATACATGGGGCAATTGGCCTTTGTCAGTCAGGGAATTTCCGGGGGGGGGGGGGGGGGGGGGGGGGGTGAGGTTGGGAAAATCCCATGACTTATAAGTGATGTCAGTACACCCCAGAATCACACCTGAGTGCCTCTTGCATATCTACTTATCCTGACCAGATGTCTTCAATGCATGCTAACAGTTACTGTCACAAACACCCTCTGTATGGAGATAGGTCAGGACAACAATGGAGATAGGTCAGGACAACACAGGCAACATGTGGTCTTGCGCTATGTTGTTGAACGAAAAAAGCACAGAGACCCTGAAGATAGGACACAGCCACCGGTCTTACGATATTTGAAATTTAACACCTGCTGTCCAGATTAACGGTTACGCAAACCAGAGGTGGTTTGCCAGTACACCCAATGGTAAACTGCACCTTCATGCTAGGTCACCACTTGCATGAAGATGACGAATGCATCCAGGAACAGTTCATTCTCCTCGGAGTCTCCGTACATAGTCTCTACGCAGAATCAGGTTGCCACTGAAAGGACGACATGATGCTATTCCATTGTTCAGTGTTGTTGAAGGGGCATAACACTGTTGGCGCAGCTCTTTGCTGCTGTGTTAAGAGAGTCTGCAACAATGGTTACCATGCTGATAGTCCATGATGGTGCAAATAACATCGTAATGTTTGTATTGACACTCGTCTGGTTGCAAACAAGTCCATTTCCACTGATTGTTCGTTAGTTCTGTACAACAAATGATCAGCGGAATCAAAAATGTTATGTCATGGCTGATGTTAGGCCTACATCACATCTAAATCATCTTAATCACAAACTACAGGGGAAAAGAAACACAATTTTTTTGATGTTAGAGGAAGCTACTTCATTCGAAAACAAATTATCTATTTTTGATAAAGATTTTGATAAATTAAACTTGATTCGCTTGCAAGTCTATTGACACTTCAACATAATTCCAATAATGAGATTTTCTTATTCAAAACAACACTTCTAAATACAAGACCATTTTCAGTGTATTTACTGTTGTAAGCACAAGTAGTGATACAAAATGTAAAAATTTGAGTAATATTTCTTGACTGTTATCACAGTGAAGTGGCAACATCGTTGTGGAATGGTCTTAGAACCAAGACACTGCACAGTCTGGCGCATCCTGTAGCCTGTACTCTTCTTACTAGCCAAATACTGCTGATGATTTCTTCCAACAACAGTATTTGTCCTGAGTAAATTCAAAAACGATACTAGAGCTTGGAGGGCGGGTGGGGTGTGTGTGTGTGGGGGGGGGGAGTAGAACCACTGGCACACTGCCAACAAACTCCACGCCGTGAAGAATACACCCCACGATGGTGTTTCATCGCCTGGCATCACTACAGACGATTTATTTGTGCAACTATTTGGTGTTCTCGCCAATTTACAGACGATATAACCAGTGCAATTGTGGTTCTCGAACGGTCGACAATGTTCCCATTGTCTCAACAACCGCTGAACCAGGATATCATTGCCTCTCGCCAAACGGACGAACACACTAAATCACAAATCAAGTACAATGTTATCAGTGAAGGTGGTGAGATGAAGCCTGCCAGTCACTTAATTATGTGTGCTATATCAACAATGACCATACACGGTGAACAATGGCTGCCTGCCACCGTCCCCACCTCCCACCAAACCAGTGCTACTAACGTACCGATCAATGACAGTGTTAATGAACTACACAGCACTAACTTTCATTCTAATGACTCAGCGCATATCATCATTCCGTGTGCAACGTACAAAATTATGGATACCCTCTAGAGTACTGCAATCGTTTGACAAACAATCACCATCACATACGACACCTTCCACTGCAGAGAACAGATATTTACGAGTTATTGCGAACAAATTCGTCCTAAAAGTGACCTTCCTGTGCCAGACCATGTTTTTCCACGGCTTACACCTGAACTTTACATCCCGCGCGATACCGTACGTCACCCATAGGTGACGTCACACATGTTACAGCCATGCCGTGACCTGCGCACATCATGACGATGACGCCACACCGACAATATCTGCATCGCGCCACACCTGCCACATGATGTCACTCAGTAAGCACTGTATCTATTTGCAACCGCGCAGGTTTTTCACACTCTACAGTCACAGAATATCAATATGGCGAGCCTGACAGCAACTACAACCCATGCACTGTGGGAGCTCAAGGAGTACCTACAACAGCCACCGCATTGGGTGACCTACACCAATGCGCCATCTACCACAATTTCCACCAACCAGGACATGTCCATTGCGCCATGTTCCTCAGTTCCTCACTGTGACACCATCCTCCATGATGCTGACACACCAACCATGACACCCACGCTGCGCCCCGTAATAATCGGTCACGACGCCTGCATTACTGACACACCTACTGCGCCGCAATGCCAGGTGCCGCCTCTACCAGCGCCACCAGACGATGTTCACAAACCCTCACCAAGTACTTCGCAAAATTACAACAACCTCATACAAGCCCCAGTCCATCGCCACCAGGCAGATTACCACCGGCAAACACACCGAGTTACATCTGCCACCGCTACAAGTTGATTCTCGAGAAGCATGGTTCGCACTCTGCAAGTGCACAATGCAGTTGGCCGGGATCACAGACCATGAGAAGTGTTTTGTGCTTTTGAACTACCTTCATACTGACACTGATCTTATCAGCGACCTCCTCTTGCCCACACCAACAGATATGAGACAGTGAAGATGCTCATACTACAGCACCTATCACGTTCACCTGAACAACAACTCCAACTAGCCATCACTGAGATGTTGCTGGGCCATGATATCCTGTCAGTGCTCTGGCGCAGGTTACACCTCCGAATCTACACAAACCTCTTACCAGATCATGCTCTCTGGTCACTATGGCTTCTCAAGCTGCCTGAAAGTGTACAGATGGCCATGCTAATGCATGAGGACAAACTGCTGAAAGCCGGTTATAGTTTGCTGACTAGATGCTTGCCCTCACACAGCATGACACCTTGATAAACATTCGCATCGGCTCCAGCAATGACAACAACACCTGTTACATCTACAGCGTGCTCAAGTCAGCCTACACACCGGCCGTGCCCATGGTAACCACCAGGCAGTGCTCACTACAGCCAAACAACAGTTGCCAAGCTGCTCTGACCTAGCCGAGCCCTTCCACGTTATGCCAATGGCAGCTTCACAAGACTCCACTGCGGTGAGGCACCAACAAACAGAAACCACGACAGACACAGGCACTGTGTTTGTTGCAGAATGTAAACAACCACCCACTGCATTCACGCCCAGCTGTTGACCCACACCTAACCATCACAACAACTCATCCAGCCAGAACGCTACACCTACTCGGCTGCACTGTCCTTGCTGGTTCCAAGCACATTTCAATGCTCACGCGCGCCGCTGTCATCCACCCTGCAGCTACCCAAACTAGTACAGTGGCCTGACATCAGGTCGCTCCCCCATTCAAGCCGCCTCACTACGAAAAATGACAACATTCATCTTACCCCATGTCTCCATTGTAACATTGCACGGCTCTTCATCTATGACAACAGACCACCACCCTGGCACTCCCATCACCGGATGCCCATATGGTTATAACAGCCGACGCCAGTGACCAGGCAATTGGGGTGGTGCTACAACAGGATGTCCCCAGTGCAACCCAACCCATATGGTTTTTTTTTGCAGAAACTTACCGACTTCCAGAAACTGTGGTCAACATTAAACTGTGAGCTTTTGGCAATATATGAAGCAGTTCGGTACTTCCAAGATGTCATCGAGGGCCAGCCACTTACTATCAACACAGGCCACCGCCCTCTAGCTGACACTACTAAAAAACCGCCAGCCAATACCTCCCCTCAAAGATTCCGCCACCTGGACCTGATTTCACAATATACTACAGATGTCCTCTATGTATGGGGAGCAGAAAACACGGTGGCTGACTACCTCTCATGACTCGTCATCACCACATCGACACATCTTGACTTTGACCAACTAGCGGAGGCACAAGCAACTGACACTGACCTTCAAAACCTGATATCCAAACGTTTTGTTTGGACTAACATTAAACGGGACTGCACTGTGAGAACGAGGGCCTGAATCCAATGCCAACGGGTCGAGACAGGATGTCATGCCCAACTGCTTTTCGGGAAATTCCGCATCCCAAAGAGCCATTTCCAATAGGTCCACACAGTCCTCATGTGGCCACTCCCAGATTCAAACGGACACAAGTACATCTTGTCAGCCATAGACAGGACAACTCGATGGGTGGAGGCCACACCTCTGACTGATATCTCGGCCAACACCATCGCCTGAGATTTTATCACACTATGGATTGCACGCTTAGGCTGCCCAGAGTCCCTGACGACTGACCAGGCCCTAGCAGTTCAAGTTGGCCATGTTCTCCGAGCTCTGCCACCTCTGTGGGTACCACTGGTTCCACATGACACCCTATCATCCCCAATCCAGCAGACTTGTGGAACGGTGGCATCGCACCATCAAGACAGCACTGATATGCCATGTTGAGGAGTGGATGGGGGCCCTCCCCTGAGTGCTGCTGGGCATACAGGCTGCCTAAAAAGAAGATCTGGGCGCCTCGCTGACAGAGATGCTTTACGGGGAACTGATCACTCTCCCACCAGAGTATCAGAAACCACTGATCCCATAGATGTCAACCTGCTGGACCTTGTAAAACATGTCAGGGACCACATCCGCCACGTCCGCATCCCACTGTTGTCCCACGACGACAAACCAACCAACTTTGTGCACAAGGACCTCCAATCATGTACATAGGTAGGCTCGGGACTGACACTGTCAAACCCTCCCTCCACTCTGCGTACAGTTGTCTGTACGAGGTGTTGAAACAAGTTCAAAACACTTTTGAGATCTTGCAAACTGGCAAAACCACAACAGCGTCACTGAACCGCCTAAAACTAGTGTGGACTTTAGTGAACACACCCGGTGTTTACCCTCCACTGGTCCTAGCTCCAGGCCTCCCAAGCCAATTTTACAGTCAGCCTAGACCTGTGAAACTACCTTGCACAAGACATTTCCGTAACACTGCAGGACTCACTGCTCGTGGCTAGAATCGAATTCGACAACAGACAGTCGGGACACAGCACGTTCTCGAGGTCGCTAGAGCACCCCACGCCCCTTCCACCTACAATCGACACTGCAGGTTTGAAATCCACTCTTTCTTCAGATGGATACCCGCTTGTGTCAGCCCTGGAGCACTTCAGGACTGACATCCCGGACACCATCACTGGTGGACCGACCACCTCGACACAACAAAACCGGACAACGCACCAACAGCCACCAACATACCAACAGACACCGCCACCATCACATCGGCACTGTCACTGACGTCACGGGCCGGGCACCTGGCAGACTATGGTATGTTGGCCCTCACCATCGCCAGCAGGACAACGCATCACGATGTACACCAGCCACCGTGCTCCGTGCTTGTGGAGGGGGGCCTGTATCTTTGCCAGAGTAGTTCTCTGTAGTATTCACTCTATGATTCACACATTGTGCATACACTGCGAGAATAAAAGTATTCATAGCAAGTGACGGGAGTGCGAGTGATTATTTATCGTAATAATTACCACGCCGGACCCCACTACCTACAAGCCCAACCAGATAAACTATCTAGAGATTCACGAGCATAATTCAGAATCTATGTAATGTAATATTTCTTACCTTAAGCAGGAAGCAAAATAAGCCAAACAGGACAACAGAACTCAGAACACAAAGTTGGTCCCGAATCTGTGCTGCAGAAAAGCAGTCCAAGTAAAGGTTCGCCGATAGAGTAATTATCAGTGGAATAAAAGGAACTGAAACAGAAAAGCACAGCAATACGTTAAATACTTCTTTAACATATTGCATAAATTTGTGAAGAATGATCAAAATTTTTAAATAATTTTGATGATGATGATTGGTTTGTGGGGCACTCAACTGCGCGATTATCAGCACCCGTACAAATTCCCAACCTTTGCTCAGTCCAATTTCATGACTTCCATGAATGATGATGACAACACAAACACCCAATCATCTCGAGGCAGATGCAAATCCCTAACGCCACCGGAAATCGAAACTGGGACCTCGTGCTCGGTAAGCAAGAACGCGATCGTGAGACCACAAGCTGTGGATCAAATAATTTTGAATGTTTGTGGTTGTGAATTAACAATGGTTAGGAAGAATTTAAGTTCGCTTGACGCCTGTAGTACTAATGAACTGTCAGTATCCAGCAATATGCTCTCCTTTTAATGCATTAATTTACTTCCACATGATATGTAAAGTTAAGATGGAATATAATTTTATTTCGCTAATTTAAAAGCCTGCAGATGATATGCACATTGAGTTTTGAATAATTATCTGACCAACACAATAAACATTAGTCAAGACATTAAAATGAACCCTCGCAGTTGACTTTTATTAGTTCACTTCAAACAGTAAATTTTTAAACTTGACGTGGCATTTTGTGTGCCTTCCCAATAAGTAGATTATTGACTTTGTGACAGTAACAACTCAATGCTGTCACATCAAGAATACTGTTTTTAAGCCTGAATGAGTTTTCATGCACTTCATAGGCATCCTTCTAGGCACTGGAGGGAGGGATATGAGTTCCTGCCTGAACTGTACTCTACATAATCTCGAAGTTATGAAAAACATGTCTACGTCACGGCACTAATGCACAGGTACATTTCAATATTTGTACATCCATTTTTGCATATAATGATCGACGGCCCAGTTTAAACAAAACACCGCTGAGAAGGGCTTTTATATAACATAACAAAATTAAGCAGACACCATCGCCACAAGTTCCTTCATTCACCTGTAACTTTCCAAACGGTAGACCTTTTCTAAGAATGCAGGCTGGCTAATAGCTGGTTGGTGCATAATTTACCCTTATCTTCTTCTCCTTAACAAGTTGACTAAAATAATGATGTGTCTCTGGATGTTTAGATTGCTCATAAAATAACACGCTACTATATGCGGTGTGTTGTTGGGGGTATTTTCTCTAGTGTTTCAGTAGATATTTGAATTTCTTTTTTGGAATGTGTAGCTGGAGTCAACCCAAGCCAACAGTGCTCAAGTCTTTCATGAGACGCCTAGTGTCGATGGAAAGCACAGGTTTGTTTACCGATACAAACAAAATGGTTTTTAAAGGGGTGTTTCACATGCCCATTCGATCGAGTGCTCCCAGATTACTCTAGTGCGATACTAGTTTTATTGATGTGTGTTAACAAGGACAGAAAAACTCGAAGAATAACCAGTACTCCAGCAGCGACAGCTGACTGCTCCCTCCAAGCATGCAGCGAGCAGTAATTGTTTGGGATGACTTCAGCTACACAATGTGAAAACGAAATTCCTGTTACCTGCCGAAACACCAGACAAAATGCGCCTGACACATGACAGGATGGTCACAAACAGTCTGCAAAACTTGTAATGATATTTTGGGATAGGGTGTGCTGAGAAGCAACTGTTAAGAAGAAAATTCAGTAGCTTGCGCTGTTCCGGAGTTAAGCAGTATTAAACTTAGCCAATCAGGCCGCTGTGAGCGTAAATTCAAGGAGTTCACCAGATAAAATTAGTGTTAGTTGTTCTCATATCGTAGATGAAAGTACACAAGATGGCTCAGGCTTTGGCTCAGGTTCGATCCTTACTACCATACTACGTCCAATTTGTGTTTCGCTCTCTCGTTAGGTTTTAGAAAACCAAACGAAGAAAATGTTTGGCGACACCGCTTGAATCTGCGTGCGTAACGGCCTGATTGGCTAACTTCAAGTTTAATTAACTCAGAAACAGCACCATGTTTAGATTTTTAACAACTATTCCTCAGGACAATATACCCTTCATCATCCTTACAGACTTTTCAGGCTGTTTCCGACTATCCTCTATAGTGGCATCGTATTGATAGTTATCGTGATGTCACCCACAGCGAGCAGTGACCGTTATTGCTAGTACAGTCGTTGCATGTACTTTGCTTAAACAACATACGATGTAACTGTGCTCCGATCAATTGTATATTATATGAACGTTAATAAAGGGCATTTTACATTCAACGTCAAAGTGTTATTTATATAGTTGTTGTTGTTGTTGTGGTCTTCAGTCCTGAGACCGGTTTGATGCAGCTCTCCATGCTACTCTATCCTGTGCAAGCTTCACCATCTCCCAGTACCTACTGCAACCTACATCCTTCTGAATCTGCTTAGTGTATTCATCTCTTGGTCTCCCTCTACGATTTTTACCCTCCACGCTGCCCTCCAATGCTAAATTTGTGATCCCTTGATGCCTCAAAACATGTCCTACCAACCGATCCCTTCTTCTAGTCAAGTTGTGCCACAAACTTCTCTTCTCCCCAATCCTATTCAATACCTCCTCATTAGTTATGTGATCTACCCACCTTATCTTCAGCATTCTTCTGTAGCACCACATTTCGAAAGCTTCTATTCTCTTCTTGTCCATACTAGTTATCGTCCATGTTTCACTTCCATACATGGCTACACTCCATACAAATACTTTCAGAAACGACTTCCTGACACTTAAATCTATACTTGATGTTAACAAATTTCTCTTCTTCAGAAACGCTTTCCTTGCCATTGCCAGTCTACATTTTATATCCTCTCTAATTCGACCATCATCAGTTATTTTACTCCCTAAATAGCAAAACTCCTTTACTACTTTAAGTGTCTCATTTCCTAATCTAATTCCCTCAGCATCACCCGATTTAATTTGACTACATTCCATTATCCTCGTTTTGCTTTTGTTGATGTTCATCTTATATCCTCCTTTCAAGACACTGTCCATTCCGTTCAACTGCTCTTCCAAGTCCTTTGCTGTCTCTGACAGAATTACAATGTCATCGGCGAACCTCAAAGTTTTTACTTCTTCTCCATGAATTTTAATACCTACTCCGAATTTTTCTTTTGTTTCCTTTACTGCTTGCTCAATATACAGATTGAATAACATCGGGGAGAGGCTACAACCCTGTCTCACTCCTTTCCCAACCACTCCTTCCCTTTCATGCCCCTCGACTCTTATAACTGCCATCTGGTTTCTGTACAAATTGTAAATAGCCTTTTGCTCCCTGTAGTTTACCCCTGCCACCTTTAGAATGTGAAATTTATATTTATATAGTTATGCCATAGGAATTCCTAATGTGATACACTAATAAACCTGATAGCACTCTGATTATCTACCTTTAGATTAGGAACTCAGGACTCGTCAACAGTCGTAATTCTTTCCAATACTGGCCTGACAGCACAAATGACTTGGAAACAACAACTGAAGAAAGGGTGACACACTGCTGTAGTTACAATTTTAAGTAATCCAATTACCTTGAAATTTATGAAGAATGCAACGAATTGGTCATAGTACGAGGGCGGTTCAGAAAGTAACTTCCGATTGGTCACAGTGCGGGTTGTGGGGGGAGTAGCGACGCCATCTGTGCGTTCACGCACTCAACAGGTCAGTCGGCATCAAGCCGTGGTCGAGTGAACGTCGTACCTGTGCTAGTTTAGTTTTTGTGGCAGTTTGAAATGTGTGCTGCAATAGAAAACCCCGCCAAATGTGAAGTGCGTGCTGTCATAAGGTTTTTTACAGCCAAAGGATATTCTGCAGCAGCTATTCATCGTGAGCTTTGTGCCATGTATGGACCAAGAGTTATGAGTGAAGGAGTTGTCCATGAATGGGTACGTTTATTTAAAAGTGGACGAGAAAACGTTCATGATGAAGAGAGGAGTGGTAGACCATCATTGGTGACTGACGAACTCGTTCAGACAGTTGATGCAAAAGTTCATGAAAATCTCAATGTCGGAGTTGTCTACTGGTTTTCCACAGATTTCTAAGACTCTCTTGTACGAGATAGTGACAGCAAGATTGGGTTACCGTAAGTTCTGTGCACGATGGGTGCCCAAAATTCTTACCGACCACCACAAAACTCAAAGAATGGCCTCTGCATTAGACTTTCTGTCACGTTATGAGGACGAAGGAGAACCATTGTTAAACAGAATCGTCACCGGTGACGAAACCTGGATTAAGTATGTGAACCCTGAGACAAAAGAACAATCAAAGATGTAGGCACATTCAAATTCGCCTACCAAACCAAGAAAAGCCTCGCAAGATTTTTCTGCCAGAAAACTGATGGCAACGGTGTTTTGGGATGCCAAAGGGGTGTTGTTGGTTGAATTCATGGAACGTGGTACGACCATTAATCAAGACGTGTACTGTGAAACAATAAAAAAGTTACGACGGGCTATACAGAACAAACCCCGTGGTATGCTAACTTCCGGTATCGTTTTTTTGCACGATAACGCCCGTCCTCACTCTGCTCGCAGAACAACGGCCCTTCTTGAGTCCTTCAAGTGGGACGTTATCAACCATCCACCTTACAGCCCAGACCTGGCGCCAAGTGATTATCACCTCTTCATGCATTTGAAGAAATGGCTCGGGTCACAGCGGTTTTATGACGACGAAGAGCTCAAAGATGCGGTCACAGGCTGGCCCCAGGCACAAGCGGGTGATTTTTATGCAGAAGGAATTTCAAGGCTTGTGAAGAGATACGATAAGTGCCTCAATCGCTATGGAGACTATGTAGAAAAATAGTGCAAAGATGTAGTTGTAAGATGTATATATTAAAATATTTTTATTTAACTTAGTGTATTTTTTTAAATCAACCGGAGGTTACTTTCTGAACAGCCCTCGTATCCACTACTCTCCAGCAAGATCTTCATCATTACTATAAGCTTCGATTCTAGAGCCTTTCCACTTTTTGTTGTGGTCTTCAGTCCTCTAATGCAGTTCTCTACACTAATCTACCCTGTATGAACCTCTTCATCTTTGCATTACTAATGTAATATACACCTATTTGAACCTGCTCGCTGTAGACAAGCCTTGTTCTACTTCCACTCCACAAGTCGTGGAGTCAGCATTGCCTCGTGTGTGCTTGCATATCTCAGTGATCTTCCCTGAGGTCGGCTTCTACTAGTTCTTTCATTCTCCTGTAGGCCCTTATAATTCGTGTTAGTATTTTGCAACCATGACTTATTAAACTAACTGTTTGCTAAATTCACACCTGTCAGCATCTCAATTGTTTGAAATTGTAATTATTTCATTCTTCTTGAAATCTGAGTGTATTTCTCTTGTCTCATATTTCTTCCATACAAGGTGGAATAATTTTGTCATGGTTTTTTTCTCATAGCAAATGGCCTTGCGGCAGAAGAACTTCTGTGAAGTTTGGAGGGAAGGTGACAAGGTATTGGCAGAACTGAGGCTGTGAAGACGCTTCCTGAGTCATTCTTGGGTAGCCCAGTCGGTAGAGTACTTGCCTATGAAAGGCAAAGGTCTCGATTTTGAGTCTCGGTCCAGCACACAGTTTTAATCTGCCAGAAAGTTTCATATCAGTGCATACTCCACTGCAGAGTGAAAATCTCATTCTAGCCCTTCTATACATCCACCATTCAGCCTTCCTTTCTTTGCTTAATACTGGGTTGCTATATGTTCTCTTGGCATTCATAGAGCTGCTTCTTTTTTCCAAAGCTTCACTTAATTTTTCTATAGGCAGCATTTATCTTTCCCACTAACATGCAAACTTCCACAGTTTTGTATTAATATCTTGCCATTTACACTTTCTATCGATTTCCGTTTTATCATCTGTATTCCTTTTTGCCGGCTATAGTTTTATATTTTCTTCTTTTGGGAGTCAAATTTAATATATTTTCTGTTATCTAAGGATTTCTTTCGAAGCTACCCACCCTTCTTATATTGTTCCACTTTCCCATTTTTCAGCCAATCATTGCCTAATGCTCTACTTGAAAATCTCAACAACCAGTGATTATTTTAATTTATACAGGTCCCATCTCCCTAATTTCCTACGTTTCCAGAATTTCTTCCTTTTTAATCTGCAGGTCATAACTGATAAAATAAGGTCATGGTCCACATTTGCCACTGCCGACGTTTTATGGTTTAAGATCTGGTTCCTGTTTTATCATTATGCAATATGTCTGAAACGTTGTGGTATCTCCAGGTCTCTTCCATGTATACAACCCTCTTTCATGATTTTTAAACCTTCTTCATGCATATTAAACATAATTACATTCTAAATGATTAATTTTATATATATTTAAGCATTTATTTTAGCACTGCATAATGCACAAATGTCGATGAATCTTGAACTATAGAAGCAACATTAACAGTATATGATAAATGTAGTCCTGTACCCTGTGTTAAATACACCAAACTTCCAACTATTTCTCGTTGGAGATCAGTAGTATTAAAAGTAGATGATTGACTTGCTTCCCATGAAAAAGTGCGACCATAAACCACACTATTGATTAAGATATGGCACCTATTTTTCAGCAGAAACGGAAGAAGAACAGTGAGAAAGACTTTCCATATCGCCTATTCGAGTGAGTCAAAGAATATGAGTATTAACAAACATACACACAAAATTCAAGCTTTTGCAACAAACTGTTGCCTCATCAGGAAAGAGGGAAGGAGAGGGGAAGACGAAAGGAAGTGAGTTTTAAGGGAGAGGGTAAGGAGTCATTCCAATCCCGGGAGCGGAAAGACTTACCTTAGGGGGAAAAAAGGACAGGTATACACTCGCACACACACACATATCCATCCACACATACAGACACAAGCAGACATATTTCATATATTCATAACAAGTCATCAGATTATAATATCGATGATGTCGAATCATGACCAGTATGGAACTTGCCGCACCATTCCACAACTGTTGCCTGTCTGCTTGTGTCTGTATGTGTGGATGGATATGTGCGTGTGTGCGAGTGTATACCTGTCCTTTTTTCCCCCTAAGGTAAGTCTCTCCGCTCCCGGGATTGGAATGACTCCTTACCCTCTCCCTTAAAACCCACATCCTTTCATCTTCCCCTCTCCTTCCCTCTTTCCTGATGAGGCAACAGTTTGTTGCGAAAGCTTGAATTTTGTGTGTATGTTTGTGTTTGTTTGTGTGTCTATCGACCTGCCAGCGCTTTCGTTCAGTAAGTCACCTCATCTTTGTTTTTATATATAATTTTTCCCATGTGGAATGTTTCCCTCTATTATATTAATATGAGTATTAATACATAGTAACATATATCACACAAAAACTTTTACAAATAAAAACAAAACAAACTAACGTGCTGTTATTCTCTTCTTGGCTGCTGAAGAACAAACACTGGTAGATATCCATAGGAGAATAAAGAATGTGAATGAGGCAGCATGTCTGTCAAAAAGCATAGTTGTGGAATGGTGCGCCAAGTTCCATACTGGTCATGATTCGACATCATCGATATTATAATCTGATGATTTGTTATGAAATCGAACCTGGTTATGATACCATTCATCTCAGGCTGAAGCCGAAATGTTGATGTTGTTGTGGCCTTCAGTCCTGAGACTGGTTTGATGTAGCTCTCCATGCTACTCTATCCTGTGCAAGCTGCTTCATCTCCCAGTACTGACTGCAACCTACATCCTTCTGAATCTGCTTAGTGTATTCATCTCTTGGTCTCCCTCTATGATTTTTACCCTCCACGCTGCCCTTCAATACTAAATTGGTGATCCCTTTGTTGCCTCAGAACATGTCCTACCAATTGATCCCTTCTTCCAGTCAAGTTGTGCCACAGACTTCTCTTCTCCCCAATTCTATTCAATACCTCCTCATTAGTTATGTGATCTACCCATCTAATCTTCAGCATTCTTCTGTAGCACCACATTTCAAAAGCTTCTATTCTCTTCTTGTCCAAACTATTTATCATCCATGTTTCACTTCCATACATGGCTACACTCCATACAAATACTTTCAGAAACGACTTCCTGACACTTAAATCTATACTCAATGTTAACAAATTTCTCTTCTTCAGAAACGCTTTCCTTGCCACTGTTATCTTCTCTACTTTGATGATCGGCAGTTATTTTGCTCCCCAAATAGCAAAACTCCTTTACTACTTTAAGTGTCTCATTTCCTAATCTAATTCCCTCAGCATCACCTGACTTAATTCGACTACATTCCATTATCCTCATTTTGCTTTTGTTGATGTTCATCTTATATCCTCCTTTCAAGACACTGTCCATTCTGTTCAGCTGCTCTTCCAGGTCCTTTGCTGTCTCTGACAGAATTACAATGTCATTGGCGAACCTCAAAGTTTTTATTTCTTCTCCATGGATTTTAATACCTACTCTTAATTTTTCTTTTGTTTCCTTCACTGCTTGCTCAATATACAGATTGAATAACATTGGGGAGAGGCTACAACCCTATCTCACTCCCTTCCCAACCACTGCTTCCCTTTCATGTCCCTCGACCCTTATAACTGCCATCTGGTTTCTGTACAAATTGTAAACAGCCTTTCACTCTCTGTATTTTACCCCTGCCACCTTCAGAATTTGAAAGAGAGTATTCCAGTCAACTTTGCCAAAAGCTTTCTCTAAGTCTACAAATGCTAGAAATGTAGGTTTACCTTTCCTTAATCTAGCTTCTAAGATGAGTCGTAGGGTCAGAATTGTCTCACGTGTTCTGATATTTCTACGGAATCCAAACTGATCTTCCCCGAGGTTGGCTTCTATCAGCTTTGCCATTCGTCTGTAAAGAATTCGCATTAGTATTTTGCAGCCGTGACTTATTAAACTGATAGTTCAGTAATTTTCACATCTGTCAACACCTGCTTTCTTTGGGATTGGAATTATTATTATATTCTTCTTGAAGTCTGAGGGTATTTCGCCTGTCTCATACATCTTGTTCACCAGGTGGTAGAGTTTGGTCAGGACTGGCTCTTCCAAGCCTGTCAGTAGTTCTAATGGAATGTTGTCTACTCCCGGGGCCTCAAAAGAAGTTTGACATCACCTCTGTTCCGAGAGATCCGGAGCCTGTACAGAAAACTGGAATAGAGATCAACATAAACATCATTTCTGCCCTTTTTACTGCTCACGAATACCATACATTACGTGAATACCTCCACTTTTACCAACAGACAAGATAGTGTAAGCCTCACTGGAATCCTGGCTTCCGCCGAATTGCATTGGACATCCAGTCTACCTGGTATGTGACAGTTAATGGGAAGCAGGTCTACCCATTGCATCTCCACCTGATCCACCTGGCACCATTACCATTATGTACCACATGTGGCGTGCATGACGACAATAGCCATCGACTTGTGTGCAGCGAGTCTAGTAATGTTTGGCTCCTGATCCACTAGATGCCTGCATTCATCACATGCACATCTCCTGACAGCATCATCCCACAAATGATTCTCTTCCTGGACATTAACTATTTTCTGCTTGCAAAGAGCTACTCAGTGACTTGGTTTAGCTGGCACGCAGTCAACTACCTGTTTGGTGGTGGTGCCAAATCATCCCTCAATTTCTGGCAATGAATTAACAACCGACATTGTGCAATTGACAAGAACCCAAAGTACCAACAATATTTCTCAAACTTTCTCCAGAGAGCTTTCCACAACCTCCATCCCAGTTGGATCACTTATGTAAGGAGCAACTGACATTTATCCCTCCTTCCATTTTACAGATTTGATCCCGTCAACGGTTAATCAAACACACTTCCGAGAAGACATGTATCGATGATCTACTGCTGTGCTGCCATCACGTAGGAGTTTCTTTCGCGCTGATGCTGAAGGCGATGGCCAGACTTTGCAAGGATGATCTTGTGCGACGGAGATGGATGGATTCATTCGTGATAAAATAAAAATTATAATTAAAATCTAAAAAAATAAAAAGAAACAAAACATTAAAAAGTACCTTCCTTGTATCCTCTTTCCTGGTTTTTCCTTTTTTGATAGAAGTTATTGGGGCCTTTCGTGATAGGAGCCAATGCCTGAAATGGTTGAACTTTTCTTTTGGAGCTTCTTCTTAAACATTTAGGGCAAAAATAATGGTGGCATTAGCTTTTCTCTTTCTTTTTTTTTTGTAGTTTTAAGTACTTTCACAAGTGCGGGGATTAAAAAAAAGGAAATGTATTGCGGTGTTAGATTGTAAAGTGGACGAGCCGTGATCAGTACTCCGTCGTGATATTTATTTTTATTTATTCATTTTTTTCACAACATTATGAACGGTCTGTCCAGTCCTTGAAACGTGTGTTCTCTTTCTGTAGTCTTGGTAGTTGTCATACTATGCATTGGTTATGGAATATGAATCATGTGGTAAGAAAACGTTACCGTCGCAAGTAAACGTGATAAATAGTGAGAGTAGGTGAGATACCACATAGACGTCTCACAGAAATGAAAACAACAAATAAAAGTGTGTGAACTATGTTACAACAAAATGAATTCAAGAGTTAAAACTTTGAAAATGGTACACAACTTCAAAAACGTTAAAAGCATACATCCGCGCGGTCTGAGGCGTCTTGCCACGGTCCGCGTGATTCCCCCCATTGGAGGTTCGAGTCCTCCCTCGGGTATGGTTGTCTGTGTTGTCAATAGCGTAAGTTGATTTCTTAGGATGGACAGGATGTGTGACTGCTGTGTATGGACGCAGGAGGACCTGGCCACTGTTCGCGGACAGCTGAACGTACTGATGGCCACAGTCAGCTGTCTTCAGGCTGCTGCCTCAGAGTGTAGAGGCATGTAACACCCCAAGTGTTACATGCTTCACCCAAAGTCCCTGCTGTCGAAATATCTTCATAGGTATCGGGTGTGGTTGGGCCACCCTCTCCCCAAGGGGAGTGGTGGGTTCAACGGCGTTCGCGTCGCACGAGGCGGAGCGTCAATGTGGAGGCTGGCCATGTGGCATCGCCCGCTCTGCCTGTGAAATGTGGCCACTCCTTCAGCAAGGTCCGAGCAGGCACACTGCTGGAGGGGTTTATTAGTGATTGGGAGCTCCAATGTTAGACGGGTGATGGAGCCCCTTAGGGAAATAGCGGAAAGGTCGGGGAAGAAGGCCAGTGTTCACTCTGTCTGCTTGCCGGGGGGTCTCATCCGAGATGTGGAGGAGGCCCTGCCGGCAGTGATAGAGAGCACTGCAGATTGTTGCTCATGTCTGCACCAATGACTCCTGCTGCCTGGGTTCAGAGGTCATCCTCAGTTCATACAGGTGGTTGGCGGAGTTGGTGAAGGCGGGGTGGAATCTGAGCTAACTATTTGTAATGTCATTCCCGGAACCGATAGAGGTCTTCTGGTTTGGAGCCAAGTGGAAGGCTTAAACCAGAGGCTCAGATGATTCTGAGGAGATCTGGGGTGCAAATTTCTCAACCTCCGCTATTGGGTGGAGAAATGTAGGGTCCCTCTGAATAGGTCAGGCATGCACTACACGCAGGAAGCGGCTACAAGGGTAGCGGATTACGTGTGGAGTGCACATGTGGGTTTTTTAGGTTAGAGAATTCCCTCCCTAGGCCCGACAAGACGCCTCCTGAGATGCAACAAGGTAGCAGTAGGCAAAATGCAACAGGGAATGACAATATTAATGTGGTAATAGTAAACTACAGGAGCGTCTATAGAAAGGTCCCAGAACTGCTCTCATTAATAAACGGTCACAATGCCCACATAGTACTAGGGACGGAAAGTTGGCTGAAACCAGATGTAAACAGTAATGAAATTCTAAACTTGGATTGCAATGTATACTGCAGAGACAGGCTGGACAGTGAAGGGGGAGGCATGTTTATAGTGATAAAAAGTGCAATAGTATCGAAGGAAATCGACGGAGATCCGAAATGTGAAATAATTTGGGTGAAAGTCACATTTAAAGCAGGCTCAGACATGGTAATTGGATGTCTCTATAGGCTCCCTGGCTCAGCAGCTCTTGTGGCAGAACACCTGAAGGAAAATTTGGAAAATATTTCGAGTAGATTTGCCGACCATGTTATAGTTCTGGGTGGAGATTTTAATTTACCAGATATAGACTGGGAGACTCAAATGTTTATAACGGGTGGCAGAGACAAAGAATCCAATGAAATTTTTTTAGTGCATTATCTGAAAACTATCTTGAGCAGTTACACAGAGAACCGACTCGTGGCGATAACATATTAGACCTTCTGGTGACAAACAGACCCAACCTATTTGAAGCAGTTAACGCAGAACAGGGAATCAGCGATCATAAAGCAGTTACAGCATCGGTGATTTCAGCCATAAATAGAAATATTAAAAAAGGTAGGAAGATTTTTCTGTTTAGCAAAAGTGACAAAAAGCAGATTTCAGAGTACTTGACAGCTCAACACAAAAGTTTTACTTCAAGTACAGATAGTATAGAGGATCAGTGGACAAAGTTCAAAACCATCGTACAGTATACATTAGATGAGTATGTGCCAAGCAAGATCGTAAGAGATGGAAAAGAGCCACCGTGGTACAACAATCGAGTTAGAAAACTGCTACTGAAGCAAAGGGAACTTCACAGCAAACATAAACATAGCAATAGCCTTGCATACCAGCAAAAATTACATGAAGCGAAATGTAGTGTGAGGAGGGCTATGCGAGAGGCATTCAACGAATTCGAAAGTAGAGTTGTATGTACTGACTTGACAGAAAATCCTAAGAAGTTTTGGTCTTACGTCAAAGCAGTAGGTGGATCAAAACAAAATGTCCAGACAACACTCTGTGACCAAAATGGTACTGAAACAGAGCATGACAGACTAAAGACCGAAATACTAAATGTCTTTTTACAAAGCTGTTTCACAGAGGAAGACTACACTGTAGTTCCTTCTCTAGATTGTCGCACAGGTGAGAAAATTGTAGAATTCGAAATAGATGACAGAGGGATAGAAAAACAATTAAAATCGCTGGACCTGATGGGATACCAGTTTGATTTTACACAGAATACGTGAAGGAACTTGCCCCCTTCTTGCAGTGGTGTACCATAGGCCTCTAGAAGAGCATAGCGTTCCAAAAGATTGGAAAAGGCCACAGGTCATCCCCGTTTTCAAGAAGGGATGTCGAACAGATGTGCAGAACTATAGACCTATATCTCTAACGTCAATCAGTTGTAGAATTTTGAACACGTATTATGTTAGAGTATAATGACTTTTCTGGAGACTAGAAATCTACTCTGTAGGAATCAGCATGGGTTTCGAAAAATACGATCATGTGAAACCCAGCTTGCGCTATTCGTCCATGAGACTCATCGTTTGCTACAGTTCCCCACAGTCATTTAATGAACAAAGTAAGAGCATATGGACTATCAGACCAGTTGTGTGATTGGATTGGTGAGTTCCTAGAAAACAGAATGCAGCATGTCATTCTCAATGGAGAGAAGTCTTCCGAAGTAAGAGTGATTTCAGTGTGCCGCAGGGGAGTGTCATAGGACTGTTGCTATTCACAATATATATAAATGACCTCGTGGATAACATCGGACGTGTACTGAGGATATTTGAGGATGATACTGAAGTATATCGAGAAGTTGTAACAATGGAAAATTGTAGTGAAATGCAGGAGGATCTGCAATGAATTGACGCATGGTGCAGGGAATGGCAATTGAATTTCAATGTAGACAAGTGTATGTGCTGCGAATATATAGAAAGAAAAATCCTTTATCATTTAGCTACAATATAACAGGTCAGCCACTGGAAGCAGTTAATTCCATAAATTATCTGGGAGTAGGCATTAGGAGTGATTTAAAATGGAATGACTTTATAAAATTAATTGTCGGTAAAGCAGATGCCAGACTGACATTCATGGAAGAATCCTAAGGAAATGCAGTCCGGAAGTAGGTTACGGTACACTTGTTCACCCACTGCTTGAATACTGCTCACCGGTGTGGGATCCGTACCAGATAGGGTTGATAGAAGAGATAGAGAAGATCCAACAGAGAGCAGCATGCTTCATTGAGGATCATTTAGCAATCATGAAAGCGTTACAGAGGGGATAGATAAACTCCAATGGAAGACTCTGCAAGAGAGACGCTCAGTACCTCGGTACGGGCTTTTGTTGAAGTTTAGAGAACATACCTTCACCAGGGAGTCAAGCAGTATGTTGCTTCCTCCTATCTATATCTCGAGAAGAGACCATGAGGATAAAATCAGAGAAATTAGAGCCCACACAGAGGCATACCGACAATTTTTCTTTCCACGAACAATACGAGACTGGAATAGAAGGGAGAACTGATAGAGGTACTCAAGGTACCCTCCACCACACACTGTCAGGTGGCTTGCAGAGTATGAATGTAGATGTAATTTAAGTTAGATTAAGTAATGTGTAAGCTTAGAGACCGATGACCTACGTATTTTGTTTCCATAAGATCTTACCAAAAAGTTACAAAAGCATACATTTTGACACAGCACAGAGAAATTACGGTATGTATCTTGTGAAACTGTTGCGTTCATTCGTTGCAGCTTACATTTCAAACTATAATGTTTTCATCATTTCCTTGGGAGTGATCACATTTACATTCATACGAAAGCCTAAATCAGGCAAGGAGGCATACCTCACTCACTTACCAGGTGTACAAATTAGGTGCATTGGTAACAGATTCCTATCATATGACACACATACTGTCACTAATTCCATGTATGACATGCAGACATGCTTTCCAATGGAGGATTCAGTTACTTGTTGCCTTGTCATCAAACTTTTGTGGTTCGAAATGCGCTTCCTTTTGGCTGCTAACAGAGTAGTGTGCCGAATGAACTGTCATTATAGGTCCCTTCCTTATGCCTTGCTATTGCAAAGGAACGTTACTCCACAACACAGACACAGTTCTTTTGCAGTTCAGTACACCTACTCCCCCCCCCCCCCCCCCCCCCCTCACCCGCCACCCCGCATGAACCATAGACCTTGCCGTTGGTGGGGAGGCTTGCGTGCCTCAGCGATACAGATGGCCGTACCGTAGGTGCAACCTCCACAGAGGGGTATCTGTTGAGAGGCCAGACAAACGTGTAGTTCCTGAAGAGGGGCAGCAGCCTTTTCAGTAGTTGCAGGGGCAACAGTCTGGATGATTGACTGATCTGGCCCTGTAACACTAACCAAAACGACCTTGCTGTGCTGGTACTGCGAACAGCTGAAAGCAAGGGGAAACTACGGCCGTAATTTTTCCCGAGGGCATGAAGCTTTACTGTATGGTTAAATGATGATGGCATCCTCTTGGGTAAAATATTCCGAAGCTAAAATAGTCCCCCATTTGGATTTCTGGGTGGGGACTACTCAAGAAGACGTCATTATCAGGAGAAAGAAAACTGGCGTTCTACGGATCAGAGTGTGGAATGTCAGATCCCTTAATCGGGCAGGTAGGTTAGAAAATTTAAAAAGGGAAATGGATAGGTTAAAGTTAGATATAGTGGGAATTAGTGAAGTTCAGTGGCTGGAGGAACAAGACTTTTGGCCAGGTGAATACAGGGTTATAAATACAAAATCAAATAGGGGTAATGCAGGAGTAGATTTAATAATGAATAAAAAAATAAGTGTGCGGGTAAGCTACTACAAACAGCATAGTGAATGCGTTATTGTGGCCAAGATAGAAACTAAACCCATGCCTACTGCAGTAGTACAAGTTTATATGCCAACTAGCTCCGCAGATGATGAAGAAATCGATGAAATGTATGATGAGATAAAAGAAATTATTCAGGCAGTGAAGGGAGACGAAAATTTAGTAGTCATGGGTGACTGGAACTGGAGACTAGGAAAAGGGAGAGAAGGAAACATAGTAGGTGAAAATGGATTGGGGCTAAGAAATGAAAGAGGAAGTCGTCTGGTAAAATTTTGCACAGAGCATAACTTAATCATAGCTAACACTTGGTTCAAGAATCATAAAAGAAGGTTGTATACATGGAAGAATCCTGGAGATACTAGAAGGAATCAGATAGATTATATAATGGTAAGACAGAGATTTAGGAACCAGGTTTTAAATTGTAAAACATTTCCAGGGACAGATGTGGACCCCGACCACAATCTATTGGTTATGAACTGTACATTAAAACTGAAGAAACTGCAAAAAGGTTGGAATTTAAGGAGGTGGGACCTGGATAAATTGACTAAACCAAGAGGTTGTACAGAGTTTCAGGGAGAGCATAAGAGAACAATTGACAGGAATGGGGGAAAGAAATACAATAGAAGAAGAACGGGTAGCTCTGAGGGATGAAGTAGTGAAGGCAGCAGAGGATCAAGTAGGTAAAAAGATGAGGGCTAATAGAAATCCTTGGGTAACAGAAGAAATATTGGATTTAATTGATGAAAGGTGAAAATATAAAAATGCAGTAAATGAAGCAGGCAAAAAGGAATACAAACGTCTCAAAAATGAGATCTACAGGAAGTGCAAAATGGCTAAGCAGGGATGGCTAGAGGACAAATGTAATGATTTAGAGGCTTATCTCACTAGGGGTAAGATAGATACTGCTTACAGGAAAACTGAAGAGACCTTTGGAGAAAAGAGAGCCACTTGTATGAATATCAAGAGCACATATGGAAACCCAGTTCTAAGCAAAGAAAGGAAAGCAGAAAGGTGGAAGGAGTATATAGAGGCTCTATACAAGGGCGTTGTACTTGAGGACAATATTATAGAAATGGAAGAGGATGTAGATGAAGATGAAATAGGAGATACAATACTACGTGAAGAGTTTGACAGAGCACTGAAAGACCTGAGTCGAAACAAGGCCCCGGGAGTAGACAACATTCCATTAGAACTACTGACGGCCTTGGCAGACCCAGTCCTGACAAAACTCTACCATCTGGTGAGCAAAATGTATGAGACAGGCGAAATACCCTCAGACTTCAAGAAGAATATAATAATTCCAAATCCAAAGAAAGCAGGTGTTGACAGATGTGAAAATTACTGAACTATCAGTTTAATAAGTCACAGCTGCAAAATACTAATGCGAGTTCTTTACAGATGAATGGCAAAACTGGTAGAAGCTGACCTCAGGGAAGATCACTTTGGATTCCATAGAAATGTTGGAACACGTGAGGCAATACTGACCTTACGACTTATCTTAGAAGAAAGATTAAGGAAAGGCAAACCTACATTTCTAGCATTTGTAGAGTTAGAGAAAGCTTTTGACAATGTTGACTGGAATACTCTCTTTCAAATTCTAAAGGTGGCAGGGGTAAAACACAGAGAGTGAAAGGTTATTTACAATTTGTTCAGAAACCAGATGGCAGTTATAAGAGTCGAGGGGCATGAAAGGGAAGCAGTGGTTGGGAAGGGAGTGACACAGGGTTGTAGCCCTTCCCTGATGTTATTCAATCTGTATATTGAGCAAGCAATAAAGGAAACAAAAGAAAAATTCAGAGTAGGAATTAAAATCCATGGAGAAGAAATAAAAACCTTGAGGTGTGCCAATGACATTGTAATTCTGTCAGAGACAGCAAAGGACTTAGAAGAGCAGTTGAACAGAATGGACAGTGTCTTGAAAGGAGGATATAAGATGAACATCAACAAAAGCAAAACTAGGATATTGGAATGTAGTCGAATTAAGTCGGGTGATGCTGAGGGAATTAGATTAGGAAATGAGGTACTTAAAATAGTAAAGGAGTTTTGCTATTTGGGGAGCAAAATAACTGCCGATGGTCGAAGTAGAAAAAATATAAAGTGTAGACAGGCAATGGCAAGGAAAGCGTTTCTGAAGAAGAGAAATTTGTTAACATCGAGTATAGATTTAAGTGTAAGGAAGCCATTTCTGAAAGTATTTGTATGGAGTGTAGCCATGTATGGAAGTGAAATGTGGACAATAAATAGTTTGGACAAGAAGAGAATAGAAGCTTTCTAAATGTGGTGCTACAGAAGAATGCTGAAGATCAGGTGGGTAGATCACATAACTAATGAGGAGGTATTGAATAGAATTGGGGAGAAGAGGAGTTTATGGCACAACTTGACAAGAAGAAGGGACTGATTAGTAGGACATGTTCTGAGGCATCAAAGGATAATAAATTTAGCATTGGAGGGCAGCATGGAGGGTAAAAGTCGTAGAGGGAGACCAAGAGATGAATACACTACGCAGATTCAGAACGATGTAGGTTGCAGTAAGTACTGGGAGATGAAGAAGCTTGCACAGGATAGAGTAGCATGGAGAGCTGCATCAAACCAGTTTCAGGACTGAAGACCACAACAACAACAACACCTTCTTCCTGTTTTCATGCTTGCTTCATCTGTGTTCAGTTTTTGACGGGCTGTTCACTTATGATTAAATCTGAAGCGGTACGGTGGGGAGTTTACATTTTGAGAAGAGTGCTTGCAAGATGTGAGGAATGGAGCGAGGACACAAATCTTCTCCTTGTTCCCTTCTGCCTAGCAACTGTCTAGCATCAGTTGTATTGGCCATCTGAAAAATGTAGTCCAAACAGTAACTTCATTGTTAGCGTGGCTGTGGCGTATTTCATTGTTTGACATTAACAACAACAACAATACTAATGTTTTTAGAAGAGTGTGTACTATTCTCTTGTACACTGCATCACAACCTACAGCCCATTCCAATTTACACATTCTTCCCAACTACGGACAACTGCAGCACTGACACTACTCTGCTTATGTCAAATCAGCAGCCAATGCTCATCAACAAACACCACTCTCCCGTAGCATGGGCGTCTATCCACAGCTGTTCCACCCCAATGGACTATGAGACATCATCATCATCATCATCCTCATCATGAGCCAGTTCTATCACTTGATGATGTGGCCTCTTTGAGGCGGGGTGTAACAAAGCATCCCAGTAAGATCTTCCATTTCTTCCGATCCTGAGCTCCCCGTTGCCAATTGAATCCAACTGTCTTCCTTATATCTCTGTCCCACCTGTCTGGTGGTCTTCCTCTAGGTCTTTTGTGGCAAATTGGGCTCCAGGCTAGGACTTGTTTAGACCATCTACCATCTTTTGTTCGAGCAAAATGACCAGCCCACTGCCATTTCAATGTATTCACTTTTTCCATTATGTCGCTGAACTTCGTTGTTCATCTTATTTCAACTGCTCTCTTCCTGTCTTTTTTTGTGTAATCCAACATTGATCTTTCCATTCCTCTTAGGGCTACTGTTAGCTTCCTAACAATGAACTCATTTGATGTCCATGTTTTGCAGCCATAAGTTATTATTAGCAATATAGACTGCTCAAAAATTAATTTCTTCAGCTCAACCGACATCTTAGATTTCAAAATAGAAAAGTGCCTCCCATAAGCTTGCCAGCCCAATTTAATTCATCGAAATAATTCTCGTTTCATGTTTATCAGTTGACCCAGATAGATATATGCTGTGACTCTTTGCAGATGTGTACTTCCAACTGATATACTTCCCTCAGGTGTCCATTCATTGATCATTATCTTGGTTTTATCAATGTTCATTTTTAGCCCAACTTCAGAGCCCACTAATGCAAGTTCGTTAACTAATACTTGAAGTTCTTCTATGTCATTTGCAAATAAGACAATATCATCCGCAAACCTCAAGTTGTTCAGTCTTTTCCCGAGAACTTGAATTCTCTTTTCTATGCAATTCAATTTAGGCATGGCTTTTTCTAAGACTGCTGAAAATAGTTTGGGAGATATAGAATCAACCTGCTTATACCCTTTTCAATGGGGAATTCATCGTTATCTTCAGCAACTCTAACAAGGGCTGTGGAGATTTTGCAAATGTTACACAGGATTTTTATATTGCCCTGTTCTACTCCTCGTTTTTTTTAGAACAGCTAACATAACTGTGTGACTGATCAAATCATACTCCTATCCAGAGTCTATAAAAGCCAGCCAAAGGGGTATATGGTACTCATTTGTTGTACTAATTATTTCCCGTAGCGTGAAGATATGGTCAATTGTGCTAAATCCTGATCGGAGACCGGCTTGTTCAATTGGTTACTACGAGACATATCTTCATGCAAATAAGGACAGGTATTCTGTGTGCGAGGTATTGAGGCATAAAGGGTTTTATAATTTTTCATTTTGATGTTTTTTATTTTTCAGCTATCAAAGTAACAATGTTAATACAGAGTTTGTAAATATGAGAATATAAATAAATGAGAAATGGACGAAACTATGAGGAGGAAACATTGACAGAGAACTCAATGATCACTTAGATTCAGTGTGATCCATTATGAGCAAGATGTTCCTACAACAGACTTATTATCAAAGTAATATCCATATCAGGTTTTTCCCTTATTAATTAATCTCGTTTTTGTTGGCTACTAGTTTTTCTTGGGGAAGGAAGCATGACTTGTAGGTATTATGTTTATCTCGATGATATACTTACATATTAACTGTAATTGTTCTTAATGCCACGTACACACTGCCAATGGAAACATGTTTCTGTTGGAAACTAGTTTACTGTGGTGTTTCACAATATGTTTCTGACTTTGTTTCTCGTCTGTGTCTCTGTCCACACTGGCGGCTAACATTTCTCGTAGGGTATTCGCATTATCTGCGACGCCATTTGTCATATTATTTCCAAATCATTTGCTAGCGACATGGAAATGTGCGGTGCTGTAGTATTAATACTCGAAGATACATGCATACAAAATTAAAGGCGTAGTTGTCGTAGTACTATACAAGAAATGGTGGGAGTAACTTGATAAGGAAGCTGAATATGGAAGATGACTCTGGTTTCTGTAATTGCACTCAGATGTCATCTACTGATTTTGAATTTCAGGCAAATACCATTTGTTTCAAAAAAAGACACAAATTTCAGCACAAATGATACTGAAATATGTTTGCTGTATACCTTTGTGTAGTCGTTTGGCTTAAAATCCTCCCTTTTCAAAGTAAGGGTCCTTCATACCAGATGGTTATAATTAAAGTGCATCTCCTCACGGGATCCAGTGTGGGCTGTAATTATCGCATGGCAGCAAAACTTGGTATATACGCTGCTGCGTTAATGTGGACCAGATTTACACTAAAAAATTAGTCCCTATTTCGGGCATCAGACCCACATCTGGCACTGTACACTTTTTGTACGATGGTACGACATCCATCCTGTCATTTGAAAAGCCATAACGTGAATGAGCAGTGTGGCTACCGAGAAGAGAGACCATACTCTGCTAGTGAAAGTGTTTATGCGAACGGTAGCAAGTACGGTGCTGCACTGAGACAGATCGCCGAGTGAAAGGTCTGACAAGAGGTCTGATGTCATTAAATGGTTCAAAGAAGATGATAATGAATTTCGAAAACACTGTGGGATGGCGCAAATGTCTTTAAGCACTAAGGGACTTAACATCCGAGGTCATCAGTCCCCTAGACTCAGAACTACTTAAACCTAACTAACCTAAGGGCATCACACACATCCATGCTCGAGGCAGGATTCGAACCTGCGATGGTAACAGCAAGTGCAGTTCTGGACTAAAGCGCCTACAACCACTCGGCCACAGCGGTCGGCAAAACACAAGGGGAGCTTGGTGTGGCATCTGGAAGAGGAAGATGTCCTATACTGGTGGACTTTATAGAGAGGTTGCTGTTGCTTTAACTCATCATGCAGCAAGTGACCCGCATAGTGCTAGTGCTTATGCAGTCTACGGGAATTATCCATTTCATGGTCAACAGTATGGCAAGTTTTGTGGTCTATATTACACTGGTACCCACTCAAAATCCAGATGGTGCAACAACTGAAACCTTATGATCTGCAGCAACATTCTGAATTTGCTCCGCAGTTTCCAGCATGGATGAAAGTTGATGACATGTGGATGGGCAATATTCTACGGAGTGACGAGGCACATTTTACAGCAGAGGCACAGTGAATACAGAGAACTGTCACGTATAGAGTACTGTTAAACCGTGAGTTGTGCATGAAGAGACACTCCACTCACCTTATGTGACTGTGTGATGTGGATTCACAGCCACATTTATTCTCGGTCCATCTTCTTTGAACTGAATACGCCCAGAGGATCTGTCAGGCGTACCGTGACGTCTGCACATTCTCGAGACCTTCATCACATTGTCGAGAGCTTCTTGCACAACATGTGATTCCTGCTTTGGAAGAGCGCAACTGTGTGGAAACCACTGTTTTCATGCAAGATCATATGACGCACCACTGGGGTTGGCTGCAGTCAATCTGATTTGCCACCGACATGCACTGAGTATCCCTGCTCATTGTACAACTACAGTCCAGATGCATGTAAAGCAATTGCGTGCAAGGAAAAGGAAGGAAAGGGATGGCCCTAACATTTGGACCATAGCTGTGTGGCCAGATTAAACATTAACAATTACTAAATAGTGATGACAACTATCAGTTACTGTAATTAAATAAGGGTTACAAATCATGTACATTTATTGGTTCCTAATTCAATGATTGCTCAGAGCAAACGAGGATCAGATACTCATTACTGGAGTATAAGTGTATATGTCCACTTGAACGTGTGATAACGTGGATTTTCAGAATGAAAGTACCAGAAAAATTCTGACAGAATAGACGGAATGGACAAGGAATCGTATCACCTGACTCCTAGTAGCGAAATTGAAGGGACTAAGGAAAAACAGAATCCCAAAGAGTAAAATAATCGCCGAGAGGTCATCAGATAGCGACTGATTACTTAATCTGAAACCACATACCTATTTTCCTGTACGAATTTGTATGCCCTTTAGCTGTGAAACTTATATCAAATGTTGGAGACGAGGTACGGTGAGGCCCTAGGTGGAGGTGAACGCTGGCATGGTGCAATTCATTTGCTGGAGAATCAACCACTCCTCTCCATGTCCGTTCCTCCCCCTAATACTGGCGGCGGAGATGTCTGCTTTCTCCCTCATGCTATGATGAAAAGACCTCTGTATGACTCCTGTTCCTTCACGATGTGAGCCCACCAAAACTGTCGTTTTGGCCAGTCTGTGATCATGCATTTTATTTCTCCAATCCAAAAACTTCCAACAATTTTGTTCTGGAAGGTTCTGTATCACTCTTTGGAAGACTGGGGACATGTAACTATCCCGACGATTTGATCCAAAAACTTACCAGTGCAGCTCAATGGTAAATCGTAGCTGCCAAAGATTGCGAGCTCCAACCAATCAAAGGGCGTCACACCAAAACTTTCTGCAACTTTGCCTTCTCAGTGTTTACGCCAGCACACCATTGACACAGGCAAAAGGCCCGCCTATGGAGGTGCCCTGTGGCTACTTCACAAAAGTGTGATGTTATCGTACGGGACACACCATTTGCATAGGTGGGTCACTTCTTTCAGAGAAACTTCCAAATTCATATTCGCCACTATGGCGAGGTATGGACTGAACTCAGCACAACCAATTTCGCCCTCGAGTGTTGCCAGTCTTGTAAAAGACGCGTGCCACCCTTTGCCGCAGTGAATGCGACGGCGCGCTGCTGCTCACTGAGGCCCAGGCAGTCTGCTCCTCTGGTCACTCGCCTCGCTCGCTGAGGGCAGACCGTGGCAAGTAGAAACTGCACAGGCCATGCTTTCACTGTCCGCCAACTGTCAGAAAATAAATTCAACATACATTTTAGACTTATAAGAAATTAAAGTATATCCTCTACTATCAGGACGCATTCCCACCACTCTTTGTACATACCGGATGATCAAAATGTCAGTATAAATTTGAAAACTTAATAAACCACGGAATAATGTAGATAGAGAGGTAAAAATTGACACACATGCTTGGAATGACATGGGGTTTCATTAGAACAAAAAAAACAAAGTTCACAAAATGTCCAACAGATGCACGTCGTTTGGTGATGATTGTGTGCTCAGCCGCCACTTTCGTCAAGCTTGGTCTCCCAGGTCCCCAGACCTCAGTCCGTGCGATTATTGGCTTTGGGGTTACCTTAAGTCGCAAGTGTTTTGTGATCGACCAACATCTCTAGGGATGCTGAAAGACAACATCCAACGCCAATGCCTCACCATAACTCCGGACATGCTTTAAAGTTCTGTTCACAACATTATTCCTCGACTACAGCTATTGTTGAGGAATGATGGTGGACATATTGAGCATTTCCTGTAAAGAACATCATCTTTGCTTTGTCTTACTTTGTTATGCTAATTATTGCTATTCTGATCAGATGAAGCGCCATCTGTCGGACAGTTGTTGAACTGTTGTGTTTTTTTGGTTCTAATAAAACTCTATGTCATTCCAAGCATGTGTGCAAATTTGTACCTCTCTATCTACATTATTCCGTGATTTATTCAGTTTTCAAATTTATACTGACTTTTTGATCACCCGGTACATCGGAATTTTTCGATTAATTAGACTTATTATATTGAGGAATTAAGTGGGCCGACAGAAAAAAAATGAAACACAAAGCTGGCTGCAGCCTGATGCGTTTCAATGGGGCAGCAACTCACGTCGCTCCTCCAGTGAAAGTTTGCTTAACGCAACCTTCCACAAATGTGTTATTCTTAGAGATTGTCCACATGCATGGCCTGCAAGATGGTCTTATCTGAATACATTTGACTTTTAGCTCTGTGAATATCTAAAAGAATATATTTATCAGGGACATGCTTGGTTTCTACCTGACCTGGAGGCCAGTTACAGGAACGTGTTGCACGGATTACATCGGAAATGCTGCAATCAATAATTGTTGATCACATTTTACAGATGCACCATCTTGTTGACATCTCTCGTGCTGATACAGAACAAAGTTTTTAAGTGGCGGTTAATAATAAAATCACCATTATTCCTTTCTCATTTGTTTGATAATTTATGCCCATGTCCCGTTCCTACTCCATTACGTATGAAAACATTTTTACACCTCTTTCTTGTATTCACAGCGCCAGTTTTGCACCTTGTAGCCAAACCAGGAATTAATTTTTTTCCATCGTAAGAGTCCATTAGAAAATCCACCAAGTTTCACTGACGTACTATAATATTACGACCCCCGCTGAACTTTCGTGATTAGCTGCACTTTAATTAAAGCTACCTGGTACTTCATCAGAGGAAAAACTGTAACAAGTTTTGAGATTGTATAGTAGTAGCAAAAATAAGTTATGAAACAAACAGAAAACAGAAAAACAAAGATCTTGCATTTAGTATCTCCTAAATTTCGGCACATATTTTTGAGACATACATGTATAATAACCCTTATAATACAAGTACTCTTAAGTAGAAATCCATTCGCATCCGCTTGGTAACGATACCACTCATGTGCTTCAGCCTGTAAATTCACTGACTTAATCACGAGAAATGTGTTCACAAATTATTTGTATTTTTAAAAATTCTTTATCTATGGAACAATATATTTCTTCTTTTCACATTTTTTTCGGTGCAACCAACTACTGCACAAGATTTCAACACTGCAATAAACCACAGTTTAATTAGAATACTAAAATTAAGATAAAGTTAATGTTGTTGTTGTTGTGGTCTTCAGTCCTGAGACTGGTTTGATGCAGCTCTCCACGCTACTCTATCCTGTGCAAGCTACTTCATCTCCCAGTACGTACTGCAGCCTACATCCCTCTGAATATGCTTAGTGTATTCATCTCTTGGTCTTCCTCTATGGTTTTTACCCTCCACGCTGCCCTCCAATACTAAATTGGTGATCCCTTGATGCCTCAGAACATGTCCTACCAACCGATCCCTTCTTCTAGTCAAGTTCTGCCACAAACTTCTCTTCTCCCCAATCCTATTCAGCACCTCCTCATTAGTTATGTGATCTACCCATCTAATCTTCAGCATTCTTTTGCAGCACCACATTTTGAAAGCTTCTATTCTCTTCTTGTCCATACTAGTTATCGTCAATGTTTCACTTCCATACATGGCTACACTCCATACAAATACCTTCAGAAACGACTTCCTGACACTTAAATCTATACTCGACGTTAACAAATTTCTCTTCTTCAGAAACACTTTCCTTGCCATTGCCAGTCTACATTTTATATCCTCTCTACTTCGACCATCATCAGTTATTTTGCTCCCCAAATATCAAAACTCCTTTACTACTTTAAGTGTCTCATTTCCTAATCTAATTCCCTCAGCATCAACCGACTTAATTCGACTACATTCCATTATCCTCGTTTTGCTTTTGTTGATGTTCATCTTATATCCTCCTTTCAAGACACTGTCCATTCTGTTCAACTGTTCTTCCAAGTCCTTTGCTGTCTCTGAAAGAATAACGATGTCATCGGCGAACTCAAAGTTTTTATTTCTTCTCCGTGGATTTTAATACCTACGCCGAATTTTTCTTTTGTTTCCTTGACTGCTTGCTCAATATACCGATTGAACAACATCGGGGAGAGGCTACAACCCTGTGTCACTCCCTTCCCAAACTCTCCACGCAGTATCATAGCTCCTATTTCATCTTCATCCTCTTACATTTCGATAATATTGTCCTCAAGTACATCGCCCTTGTATAGAACCTCTATATACTCCTTCCACCTTTCTGCTTTCCCTTCTTTGCTTAGAACTGCGTTTCCATCTGAGCTCTTGATATTGATACAAGTCGTTCTCTTTTCTCCAAAGGTCTCTTTAATTTTCCTGTAGGCAGTATCTATCTTACCCCTAGTGAGATAAGCCTCTGCATCCTTACATTTGTCCTCTAGCCATGTCTGCTTAGCCATTTTGCACTTCCTGTCAATCTCATTTTCCAGACGTTTGTATTTCTTTTTGCCTGCTTCATTTACTGCATTTTTATATTTTCTCCTTTCATCAATTAAATTCAATATATCTTCTGTCACCCAAGGATTTCTACTAGCCCTCGTCTTTTTACCTACTTGATCCTCTGCTGCCTTCACTACTTCATCTCTCAAAGCTACCCATTCTTCTTCTACTGCATTTCTTTCCCCCATACATGTAAGTACGTGACAGAGGGACAAAAAGGAGCAGTCGTGTTCGTCGGTACCATGGCCATAACATGTGTGAAATTACTGGATTAGTTGGTGTTTCGCGGCGGACTGCAACAACGTGTATCTTAGCAGTGGTGTAACATACGCAGAAGCGGCCACGAAACAGGACATCAGAATAGTGTTCGGAAAAAGATCCTGACAGAGGAGCCGGAGAGCAGTTTCACGGCTCTTGAAACGAAATCGCTTCCAAAGCCGACAGGAACTGCTGCAGGCAACCTGATAGCCCACGAGTGGGTCACCTCGCAAGAGGCCATTGTTCACACAGCCACACAACGACGCCAGCAGCAAACTTTATTAGGCTGGAAGGCTATGTGACTGTTTTTAACACTCCCTCAATTTATTACACCTGCACTGGCCTGCAAAATCATCCGTAGAAAATCTGTGGGATATTTGCAACAGCAGATAAAACGCCGACATCAGCACCCCACAATTTGGTACAACTATGAGATAAGTGTATCAACTTGGCTACTAATAGTCAGCCTAGTGGTAGCGTGGCCGAGCGGTCTAAGGCGCTGGTTTAAGGCACCAGTCTCTTCGGAGGCGTGGGTTCGAATCCCACCGCTGCCAATTGTTTTTAACTTACAAAACCTAGCAGGCTGTACAGTTCATAAATCGTTGAGTGAATGTTGGTATCTATAAATCACTTCAGAGAAAGTTTAGGAAATGTTGATTGAGGACATGTATATTATGAGCCATACGCTGATGATAAAAGCAACATATTTCTTGATCAATTTATATCTGTTTTTGAACACTGTTGTCCAAAAAGCTACTAAATATAACAGCAAACAGTTTTCAAAGAAACCCTGTGCAGGTATTTAAGCGTCATCAGAAAGAAAAAGAAAACTGTATGAGATAGCAAGAATTACTAAAGACTCAGAAATAATTTCACACTACAAAAATTATCGTAAATACTGAGAAAGGTTGTCAAAAAATCAAAAATATGTACGTCGCAGTTCCGTTTCAGCCACGCTCGCGAGTGGCCGCTGTTAACTGTTGCGCTGCACTTCAGCGTTTACATCGCTGTACTTGTGCTCAGCCGAGTGACGTCCGTCCGTTAATCTCCGTGTTCGTTCCTGTTCCTTGTGATCTGATCGCTCTTTCTGGTCTTGCTACTGCTACTTGGAATTTCGGTTGTTTAACCGAAATTGCTTCGATGGATTAACCATGGCTACAAACCTCCGGAAGAATACTCTGGTATTTGCTTTTGACGAGGAATCCCGTCCTGTTCAGCCGACATCCTTGGAAATAGATGACTGGATTACACAGGTAATTGGTCTAAATTCTGAAACCGTTCATACCTGGCAACTGGATCAGGAAAAATACTGTGTTTTTGTCAAGTTAATCAGTGCTTCGACTGTTGATAAAGTGTTACGAAAGTGGGGCTATGAAGTAGATTTTGTGCATAGAAATGGTTATAAAAGTGAGGTTTCCATCTATAGACTGGACATTCATTACAAAACCGTTCGTGTCTTGAATCTTCCCATTGAAATTGAAAATGATAAGATTAAGGAAGCTCTTTCAAACTACGGAGACGTTAAATCAATTGCAAATGAAAGATGGTCGCCTCGCTTTAAACTGCAGTGTTTTAACGGGGTCCGCTGTGTAGAGATGGACGTTAAGACGAATATTCCGTCTCACATAACTGTTTGTGGGTATAAGGCACAAATTGTTTATACAGGTCAGGAAGCTACATGTCATACATGTAACGAAACCGGCCACTTCAGACAGGAATGTCCGCGGCGAACTGTTGTTCTTAAAAGTCATTTGATACAGCGTCAGAAGCTTACCTTAAATGATCTGTTACCAAAGAATAGCCCGGAAAAACTGGTTGAGGATGTTAACGCAGCGGGCCAAGCTGATGTCTCCCTTCACGATAACAGTCAATTTCCCCCGTTAACAACAAAAGGAAACCCTGTTGCCACTACTCGTGAAACTGAAACGCAACCGAAAAAACGACCACTGGAGATAACTGATAGTTGTTCAGAGGACGAGCTGTCTTGTCCCACTCCCTCACTTCGCAAGCAAATACAGTGCGATGAGGAGGCAGAGGAACCTGAAGGCAAAATGCGAATGGAAACTAATGAACAGAAAGATAATACACATACGGTACCAGAAAATGAAGGGGGTGTAAGCAGCATTAATTTCCAAGAAACAACAGGTGCCGTAGCCGATTGCAAAGATCAGAATCTATCTGTTAATAAACAAATTCAGGGAGAGGTTTCAAAACTACAGTCTCCACTTGTTTCCCTCGATCAGAAAGTGAGTGAAATTAATAAAGAACGAGGAAGTGGTGGCCAAACTGAAATCACGATCAACACCTCAGGGCAGGCGCCGGCAACCGAAATTGCGAAAGCGTCTGCTGCTGCTCCAGATAAGCCGCGAAGTAAAATACCGACACAACCAAATGAGAATGTAGCTCGTAACCAAGGGAAGGGAAAATCCGGTAGGGGCGACCCAAGCCCAAAGAATGTTCAGTCCGAAACGGTCGTACACGAATCACTGAAAGAAAAATCAGAAAGTTTACCAGGAAATCAGTCTGCTTGCGTTACAAGAGAAAACATGAGAAGCAGAAAAAAACGGGACAGTAACTAATAAACTGATTGAAGTGTTATTCCATGTTCAGCCTTCCGAGAAAACTGTTACAGCTTAACTGAACCCTGAACCACATGAAACTATATTAGTTCATCAAAACAACTACATAGTGACAGCACAATGACGCAATCTTATTCTGTCACCACTATAAACATAAATAAAATCACGACCGGTTTGAAATTATCGGCCCTTAACGAATTATTGTACGAATCCGCGACTGATATTGCCCTGTTACAAGAAGTTCTAATTTCGGATTTGGTAATTCCCGGTTTTGTCAGTTACATAAATGTGTCTTCCGAAACAAGTGTTGGAACAGCTATTTTGGTGAGGGAAGGGATTACAGTAAGCGAGGTGGAACGACTGGAATCCGGAAGGGGAATAGGACTAAATATATATGATGTGACTATCATCAACTTGTACGCCCCTTCAGGAAGTTCTCATCGAGCTGACAAGGCACGTTTCTTCAAAGATGACCTGATATACTTGTTAAGGAAATCGCCAAGACAGTTATTACTTGGAGGTGATTTTAATTGTGTTTTAAATCGAAAAGATCAGTTACCTAATTTTAATTTCTCAAGTGAACTAAAACAACTAGTTACTGGTTTAGAATTAAAGGATATATGGGAAATCAAATACCCCTCCAGTGTTGAGTTCATTTATGTCACGGCAACATCACGTAGCAGGATTGATAGACTATATATTTCTAAAAATCTTGAAACTTCCGTGACAAAAGTAGAAACCATTCCTACGTACTTTTCAGACCATTCAAGTGTCTTAGCTTGCATAAATCTATCAAGACAGCCGGTTCGCCGATTCAAGAATCAGTGGAATTTGAACACTTCCTTGTTAGTAAGTCATGATTTAGAAGATCTGATTAAAGAAACATGGGCAATATGCCTGCGAGCCCGTAGTAGATATGCCACTGCTATTGACTGGTGGGTTAAAATGGCAAAGCCAAAGTTGAGGAAAGTTCTTATTCAATACAGTGCCCAGAGCACAAGGGAAATGAAATGCGCTATAGAGTATTACTATTCCGTTTTGAGAGATCTGTATGATCAAGTCTCAGCAGGTTCCTCACTTCGGATAGCAGACATCAAAAAAGTCAAAGCCAAGTTACTTAATATCAAGAGAAGTCAAATGGAAGGGTTGAAAATATAATCGAAGGCAAATTCGTTGTCAGAAGATGAAACTACTTCCCTATACCATTTAGTGAAGCATACGAAAAACGGGAGAAGGACTTTTATTGATGAAATTCGAACGAAACACGGTACGATTCTCAGAACCCAGCAGGATATCATGGACGAGATTTATCGCTATTATTGCGAGCTATATTCTGTACATCAAAGTAGTGATGCTTCCTTGGAAGAATTCCTTGACATCCTAGCCCCACAGCTAACAGAAGAATTTTCTCGAGGTTGTCAGTGAAAAAGACGTGTATGAGACTCTAAGCGCCTCACCACCAAAAAAATCCCCAGGACCGCATGGTCTGCCAGCAGAGTTTTACATCCGTTACTGGCCAATAGTAGGTGCAAAAATCACGGACATTGTAAATGAGGATATTCAGGGTAAAATGATTCCGGCTGAGTTTAAGGAGAGTAAAATTGTTCTGGTGCCAAAAAATAATGGAAACAAAGATTTAAATAATTTTCGTCCAATTTCACTGCTGAATTCTGATTATAAATTAATAGCTAGAATAATAAGCAAGAGAATTTCATGGCTTACAGATAAAATTATTAGTCAATATCAGAACTGTGCGCAAGGCAGAACCGTTTTTCAAAATCTAGCGGAATTGAGGGATATCATTGCAGTAACTTCTGTAACAAACATAAACTGTGCTTTATTGTTTTTAGATTTTTATAAAGCGTTCGATGTAGTAAATCATGAATATCTTCTACAGACATTAAAGAAAATAGGTTTCAACGATAGGGTCATACAGTTGATTAAGAACATAGCAACTGGAATAAATGCTAAAATAGCGATGAATTGTCAACAATCGAGGCCGATACAAATACAACGAGGTGTTCCTCAAGGAAGTCCTCTGTCCATGTCGCTCTTCGCCATTTCGCTGGAACCTTTCCTCCGACATGTCCATGCTAGATTAAAAGGTTTAACATCATCAGGAAATAAAACAGTTATAAGAGCCTATGCTGACGATATAGGGGTCATTATAAAGAATAATGACGAGGTAACCACGCTAGCAACAGTGACTGATTCGTAGTGTAGAGCATCTGGAGCCAATGCAAACGAAAAAAAAGTAAGATGTTAAATCTCAGAGGTTTTGATAATATCAACGTCGAGTGGGCAAAATTAGTCCGACAACATAAAACACTTGGGATCACCCTGACAGCATTCCCTATGAAAATGACGGCTTTAAATTGGAAAGTTACAGCAGATAAAGTGCAAGGAGCCATTGTAGAGAATTTAACTCGATATATGAACCAAGTTCAAAGAACACAGTATATCAACTTATGCATCCTTGCTAAGGCTTATTATACTGCCCAGCTGTTTCCAATACCGAGAATGATAGTGAGGAGAATAACGTCCAAAATCACCAACTTTTTGTGGAGAGGTGAAGTGTTCAGAGTACCTGCTAAAGTAGCCACTTTAGATCCTAAAAATGGTGGACTACAATTAACTGATATAACGGATAAAGCCTCTGCTCTTTTTATTAAAAGGCACGTTAATTTAAAGGAGACACACGAGAAAGCATAACCAGCCAACTTTTCGAGATCATTAAACCTCCAAGCCTGCTTCCCCCGATTGACGTGCAGAATATCAACAGTCGCTTACAGCACGTGAGGATTCTCTATGTTGAGTTTAGTTATGTCAATGTCGAACTCAGGCAGTCCCGACACTTGACATCGAGAGTCATAATGCGGGAACGTAAGAAAAGCGAAGGAAGGAACAAAATAGAACGACAGTTTCCAAACATGGAGTGGACTGAGTTTTGGAAAAACATTAGTTCTAATGTGCTCACGCTAGTATAAAAACGTCATGGTACAAGACAGTTAACAACATAGTTAGCACCAATGAAAGACTGCACGCAATCGGACTATGTGAAACAAATTTATGTCAACAATGCCATCTAGTTGACACAGCAATTCATAGATATACTTGCAGTGGTCACGTGAATGGTTGGAAGTGGATCTGGGAGCAAATAGCTCTGATTAAAAGAACATCCCCTCAGTATATATCGCTGTCATTGATACACAGGCCTGAAGCACGCTATTTCCCAGAAGCAAAAAATAACGCTGTGTACTGGTTGCTGGGACATTTTGTTAACTACGTCCTTAACAAATTAGGATTAGATAGCATCGTAGAGTTCAAGGTACACATGCTGTGTGAGTTCCACAAAATTAGAAGTTATTCGAATCACAAGAAAAAGTTCGGTAATATGTTAAAAATTGTATTTGAAAGAATGGGCATAGGTTAATATAAAAAGACGACTGTGTTGACAGTGATGTATTGTAGTTACCTTAAGGATACTATTTAAGATGTTACAGTATATTTATGATGTGTGCTTCTTCTACTTCAGAGAGTAGTTTTTGCAACTTATAAGCTAATGTGCAGAACTTATGTGACATTGAGATTGTGTGTCTAATAGCGTCAAAAAACAAAACTTTAAAGGTGCATTATTGGCTTATACTAGAAATTTGGAAATAGACAGTTTTTTATAGAAATGTCCTTATCGATTGGTTAAAACCATAAGATTCTATCTGATAAATGTAATATTCAATAGCTGGCAAATTGCCCTGTTCATTTTTGCACTGTGATGTGTAAGTCAGTTTCGCAGTGAAAGACTGATTATATAGATCTGATCACTTCAGATAATTAAGATTCAATTAATGTCCAGAAAATGTAGTTGGAAGGCTAGTCAACTTTATTATATATCTCCTTTCCGCCATTCTCAAGTATTTCAGAAATTGTCTAATATGACTATTAAATTGTTTTATATTTAAAATTATCCCACCAACTTGCTGATATCCATCATAAAGAACTAATTATGCTTCTGTAAAGATTGGAGCTCATGTAATTCAAAGTGCAGATTTTCTTCCTTCAGGTTGAAGTTTGAATGTCTTTAAAAAAAATTTTTTCTTGATGTTTAGCTTAATTATTTCTGGTAATTTAGTCAGTAACACAATCTTCTGTTGTCTTTTCGTAACGTCAGAGCAATTGAAATGATCAAACCGTTTTGTTTCAATAACTTCATGTATGTATAACTTGTATGTATTTGGAATGTGTAAAATTGTTTTTTAATAAATGTTTTTATACAAAAAAGCGGTCTAAGGCGCTGGTTTAAGGCACCAGTCTCTTCGGAGGCGTGGGTTCGAATCCCACCACTGCCAACTGTTTTTAACTTACAAAACCTAGCAGGGTGTACAGCTAAGAAAACGTTAAGTAAAAGCTGGTATCTATAGATCACTTCAGAGAAAGTTTAAGAAATATTGATTGAGGACATGTATATAATGAGCCATACGCTGATGATAAAAGCAACATATTTCTTGATCAATTTATATCTGTTTCTGAACACTGTTGTCCAAAAAAGCTACTAAATGTAACACCAAACAGTTTTCAAAGAAACCCTGTGCAGGTAATTAAGCGTCATCAGAAAGAAAAAGAAAACTGTGTGAGATAGCAAGAATTAGTAAAGACTCAGAAATAATTTCACACTACAAAAATTAGCGTAAATACTGAGAAAGGTTGTCGAAAAATAAAAAATATGTACGTTAATGATTAAAATAACAACTCGGGTAATAAAATCAAATCAGTATGGAATATTGTTCGAAGAAAAACAGGAAAAGTAACCACTGGGTAGGTAGTATTACTATTAAAGAGAATGAGATTATTTGAACTGACAGCTCACAGGTAGCCACTGTATTTAACAACCATTTCTTAAGTGTAGGTGAAAAAATTGGTGATAATGTTCAATGAAAAAGCCAAGCTCTACACAGAAGAGTCAATTTGAGAAATCTTAGATTAATTTTCGTCTAACAACCTCTTGTGAAATAAGGAAAAAGGTAAATCATTAAATCTCTGAAAAATAAATGTTCTGGTGGAGTACATTATATCTGTAACAAGATATTAAAACAATGTGGAGCAATTACAGCTCATGTTCTGAGTCACATATGTAACAGATCACTAAGTCAAGGTATTTTCCCAGACTGGTTAAAGTATGCCATTGTCAAGCCTCTCTACAAAAGAAGGGTCCCACAGATGTCAATAATTACCGGCCAGTATCCTTGCTTACAGCATTTTCAAAAATCATCGAGAAAGTTAACATACTCAAGAGTGGTTAGCCATCTCAACAGTAATGGGATATTTAGTAAATCACAGTTCGGGTTTCAAAAATGCTGTTCCACTGAGATAGCAATAAACAATTTCACTGCACACATAATAGTCTTTAAATAGTAAAATGTCATGAATAGGAATTTCCTGTGACTTATCCAAAGCATTTGACTGTGTGAACCATGACATTATATTACAGAAATTACAATTCTACAGTATAAATGGAACAGCATATGAGTGGTTTTGTCATGTCTATAGAACAGGAAGAAAATGTTTCCTTAAATGGTTTAAGTGATTTAAGGAAATTTGCCCCTTTAGCAAACTGGAGTGAAATTACATTAGGTGTTCCGAGTGAGGTAGCCCAGTGGCTAGCACACTGGACTTGCATTCGGGAGGACGACGGTTCAATCACACATCCTGCCATCCTGATTTAGATTTTCCGTGATTTCCCTAAACTGCTCCAGGCAAATGCCAGGACAGTTCCTTTGAAAGGGCATGGCCGATTTCCTTCCCTAATCCGATGAGACCGATGACCTCGCTGTCTGGTCTCCTCCCCCAAACAACCCACAACCCAACATTAGGTGTTTCACAGGGTTCGATCATGAGTCCCCTTCTGTTCTTGATATTTGTGAATGACCTCCCTTCGTATCTGAAACAAGAAACTAAACTTACACTGTTTGCTGATGACACAAGCATCATTATTAGTCCAGTAAAAGAAACTTGAATAGAAAAAGATATTAATTGGTTTTCTGCAAATGGGCTTGCTCTGAACTTTGAAAACAAGCAGTACATACAATTTTCTGCTGCAAGGAGTACAGTTCCTTTAATAAATATAACACATCAACGTAAATCAATAGCCAGGGTAAGCATACTAAGTTTTTGGTTGTACATATAGATGATAATCTTAATTAGAAAATTAATATTTTGGATCTCCTAAAGCGACTAGGTTCAGCAACTTTTGCAATCAGGGTAATTGCCAATTTTGAGGACACAGAAATTAGTTAGCTAAGATACTTTGCATACTTTCCTCTCTGATGTCATAAGGAATATATTTTGGGGTAACTCAACACTTAGGCAAAAAGTAGTCACTGCTCAAAAGAAGGTAGTTGGAACAATGTGTGGGGCTCATAGTTGCACATCTAGTAGGCATCTGTTTAAGAGGTTAGGAAGTCTTAAAATAGCCTCACAGTACATTCACTCAGTAATGAAATTTGTTCTCAACAACATGGATCAATTTAAAAACAGCACTCACATTCATTACTGTAATACTAGAAGAAAGAAAGACTTACATTATCCTCTACTTTAGGACACAGGGTACTTTTCCAGCTCAATATTATGTAAAAATCAGCACCTACTTCTTTCAGGCACAGTTTATAATGTACATGTTTGACAGATTTTTGGCTGATATCAGGTAATGCATACAGTTTCTAAACAAATTAGAGGTATTTTGAATATTTTTGAACCTGCTTAGGGTTATTAAAAAAATTACAAAGAAATTGATGCAATTTTGTTTCCAAAATGCTTCCTCAAATTGAGGTACCATTTAATCCAATGTTATACATTTCAAGGAGTTCACATTTTTACTGGATATGCATAACATGATGGCTGAGGTATTAGACCTATTTAACTCCACCTATTATGTACAGCACATGGATAAAAAATATCACATTTCATATTTTAATTTTTATAACTTTTTCCTAATAACAATATTATTTTTCTATAATTTAATTGATTCTGCAATAAGGCTTAGGTCTACTACATATGTATGGACTATTGCAAGTTACAGAAAGAAAAACAGAATAATACCCTATAAACTTTAGGAAATATTTGTACCTGAATTCTGAAAAATACATGGGAAATTGCGTATGAAGATATGGGTCCAATTAAACTGCGCCTCAGAACATTCCTGAAGCATAGTCTTCATCCTTCAGCATTTCTTTATCTTCAAGCTTCCTCTTGGCATTTCTTTTAGCACTTCTTGCTTCTTTGGTAACTTGAAGAGCGAATCTTTCAGCTTCATGCACCAATTGTCTGTCACACACAAGCAATTGATCTTCCATATTAGAGCCACATTGTATGTCTAAATTTCTCAGGACTTCCAACCTTCCTGTCACTCCATCATTGAAACATATCACTGCATCTAGTACACCAACTTTTAATGTATTTAGTCCTACAAAAACATTCTTGGGTAATCTTTCCCATATGCAATGGTTGAAACTTTCATTTGTATTACGTTTACTAAGCAAAACCGGGTCACTCAGGTCTCTAAAAACTGGTTTTATTTCAGTCATAACAGTCTCAGGAGTGAATGGTTATGATGGTATATTTGACCACTTTCTTTTGGTTTTTGGTAACCTCACCGAGATTGAGGAAGCTACGAAGAGAAATGAAAGTAAAGTTGCTATCTGATGGAATATCTCCGCCTGGTGGACGCAGATGTTAGCGTCTTTGAGAGGGGAAATTTTCGACTTCTTGAATATCTACTACTGCAGCATGCGCGAAGATACTCCACACATCTGCAATGTTCTTCTTACAATACATCTGTTACATAAGGGATTTTGTTGCCTAACCCCAAAAAAACTCACCCCAGACTGATTCCTGAGTGCAGTCCTTGGTAACGTACACTGAATGAAAAAAATGGCTACACCGAAAAATAATTAAGGTACAGTAATGAAATTTCGGGAATACATTTGTCTAGGTAGCATATTTAAGTGATTGATGTTGCAAGATCAAAGATTAATGTAAGCGCGAGATGTTAAATGCTGGTACATTAATAACTGGTGTAGTTGAATGCAAGCATGCAAACGTACATGCATTGTCCTGTACAGATGCCGGATGTCAGTTTATGGACAGGAGTTCCATGTCTGTTGCACTTGGTCAGTCAATAGAGAGACGGTTAATACTGTTTGTAGATGACATTGGAGTTGTCGTCCGATGATGTCTCATATTGGCTTGATTGGAGACAGATCTGGTGATCGAGCGGGCCAAGAAACTTGTCGACACTCTGTAAAGTATGTTGGGTTACACCAGAGGTATGTGGGCGAGTGTTATCCTCTTGGCAAACATCCCCAGCAATTCTGTTCATGAATGGCCGCACAATAGGTCGAATTACCAGACTGACGTAGAGATTTGCAGCCAGGGAGCGTGGTTTAACCACGAGAGTGCTCCTGGTATCATACGACATTGCACCCCAGAGGATAACTTAAGGTGTAGGTCCAGTGTGTCTAGCATGCAGACACGTTGTTTGCAGGCTCTCAACTGGCCTTATTCTAACCAACATACGGCATCACTGGCACAGAGGCAGAATCAGATTTCATCAGAAAACAAAGCAGACCTCCACCTCACTCTCCTATGAGCTCTCGCTTGACACCACTGACTTGAGATCAGAGGAATGCACGTTACAGGGCTCTCGCTCGAAGCTGTCCTTGAAGTAACCGGTTTTTAAATCTTGGTTGTGTCATTGTGGTTCCAACTGCTGCTCAAATTGCTGCTGCAGATGCAATACAATGTGGCAGAGCCACACGCCTTACACGATGGTCGTCCCTTTCGGCAGTGCCATGTGGCCATCTAGAGCCCAGTCTTCTTGTGCCCGTACATTCTCGTAACCATCGCTGTCAGTAGTCATGTACAATGGCTATATTCCTGCTACTTTTTACGTAATATTGCAGAAGGAAGACCGAGCTTCTCATACCTCTATTAAATAGGGGTATGAGAAGCTCGATCTATGTTGAGGTGTTGAAAATGGCATCTTTGCCTCCTTAAAGGCATTCTTGACTAACATCAACTCGCGACGTCCAATCTCAAGGGAAACTCTCACGACGGTTACGGCGTTTACTTAACGCAAACATGATTTGCATCCTCATTGTGGCGCTATTAGCGCCACTCTTATGCGATTGGCGCGAAATATGAATAGATACAATCTTTCAGATGCAGCAATACGCCTGCCTACTCTCGTTTATGTTGCACAACTGCTTCTTGATTTTGCGTCTTTTTTTCAGTGTATTTTATTATTTTCTTGTTTTCTGTCTTCCATTCAACCGTTTGGCGCCTGTGAGGCATTGTAGATGAGACACTAAAGGCGTCTTGAGTTTTCGAAACATTGGAGGCCACTAAAGGAGGTCAGATGTGCCCGCAACAACTATTGTGATCGCAGCTGATCTTGTATGGAGAGTCTTTTACCGTCTGGATGGCCTGGCTTATATCGTCTTTAATAGATCTATTTTCCTGAAAGCCGTAGTGGCACTGGCTGATTCCATAGGATTCCTTTGGTGCACGCAACTGGTCATACAATAGTTTCTCCCGGATTTTTGTCAGAGGAAAATTTTACAAACTACTGATAAGCTTCCCATTCGTGGTGTGTCATTTACAGAGTTATCAGAGGTGGAGAAATCTGCAGTGCTATTTGCTGAAGAATTATGGGATGCATTTTGCCAAGGCAGGATGTTTAGCCTTTCCTCATCTTTACTATTGCTACCGCAACCCTCTCTTGAGAAAAGGGAATGGTGACAGTCGCGTTTGTATACTTCGAGATAAGGCTCATTTTGAGCAGGCGGTGATGTTGCGCGTCCGTGCTTGGACATTTGACACAAAGGAGTGAGTCAAGAATGTTAAGAGAAACTGCATCTCCCTCCCTGAATCGCTGCCTCGTCACCTTATCCACTCTCTAGAAGCACACAGGGCTTTCAGTCTTTTGCGACAGAAGTCTATATGTTGTAGCGTTTATAACAAATAAGCACATGGCGAGTTGTAATGTTGTGTAAAATGTCTCAAGTCCCACTGTTGGGAAGCATATTGTGACGTAATTGCGTCTTGATAGCAAGTGTGACAATTCACTTGGTGATAGCTTATCCACTTCTCATTGGCTGATTGTAGCATGGACTACTGCGGGAGTGTCACTTCTCCTGAACACTGGTAGGTCAAAATTTTTGAGACAGCTAATCTACTGTCCCTTACGAGAGGGAGACAAGACAAGAGTAGTTGCCAGTGTAAACTCGCGATTAGCAATAGTTGGTAGCATGAGCTGGAGTGTGCCCACTACACAAAATGTGTGTAAAAGTATTACAACTCCCTAATATTGACTAGAATGAAAAATGCTGCTATCATAAAACAAAAAAAGAACGAAGTGTTCTGGGTAGAATTAGGCATGTTGTTGTTGTCCTGAGACTGGTTTGATGCAGCTCTCCATGCTACTCTATCCTGTGCAAGCTTCTTCATCTCCCAGTACCTACTGCAATCTACATCCTTCTGAATCTGTTTAGTGTATTCATCTCTTGGTCTCCCTCTACGATTTTTACCCTCCACGCTGCCCTCCAGTACTAAATTGGTGATCCCTTGATTCCTCAGAGCATGTCCTACCAACTTCTAGTCAAGTTTTGCCACAAACGTCTCTTCTCCCCAATCCTATTCAATACCTCCTCATTAGTTATATGATCTACCCATCTAATCTTCAGCATTCTTCTGTAGCACCACATTTCGAAAGCTTCTATTCTCTTCTTGTCCAAACTAGTTATCGTCAATGTTTCACTTCCATACATGGCTACGCTCCATACAAATACTGTCAGAAACGACTTCTTGACACTTAAATCAATACTCGATGTTAACAAATTTCTCTTCTTCAGAAACGCTTTCCTTGCCATTGCCAGTCTACACTTGATATCCTCTCTACTTCGACCATCAACAGTTATTTTGCTCCCCAAATAGCAAAACTCCTTTACTACTTTAAGTGTCTCATTTCCTAATCTAATTCCCTCAGCATCACCCGACTTAATTCGACTAAATTCCATTATCCTCGTTTTGCTTTTGTTGATGTTCATCTTATACCCTCCTTTCATGACACTGTCCATTCCGTTCACCTGCTCTTCCAAGTCCTTTGCTGTCTCTGAAAGAATAACGATGTCATCGGCGAATCTCAAAGTTTTTATTTCTTCTCCATGGATTTTAATTCCTACTCCGAATTTTTCTTTTGTTTCCTTCACTGCTTGCTCAATATACAGATTGAATAACATCGGGGACAGGCTACAACCCTGTGTCACTCCGTTCCCAACCATTGCTTCCCTTTCATGCCCCTCGACTCTTATAACTGCCATCTGGTTTCTCTACAAATTGTAAATAGTCTTTCGCTCCCTGTGTTTTACCCCTGCCACCTTCAGAATTTGAATGAGAGTATTCCAGTCAACATTGTCAAAAGGTTTCTCTAAATCTACAAATGCTAGAAATGTGGGTTTGCCTTTCCTTAATCTAGCTTCTAAGATAAGTCGTAGAGTCAGTATTGCTTCACGTGTTCCAACATTTCTACGGAATCCAAACTGATCTTCTCCGAGGTCAGCTTCCACCAGTTTTTCCATTCGTCCATAGAGAATACGCGTTAGTATTTTGCATCCGTGACTCATTAGACTGATTGTTCGGTAATTTTCACATTTGTCAGCACCTGCTTTCTTTGGGATCGGAATTATTATATTCTTCTTGAAGTCTGAGGGTATTTCGCCTGTCTCATACATCTTGCTCACCAGATGGCAGAGTTTTGTCAGGACTGGCTCTCCCAAGGCCGTCAGTAGTTCTAATGGAATGTTGTCTACTCCCAGGGCCTTGTTTCGACTAAGGTCTTTCAGTGCTCTGTCACTCTCTTCACGCAGTATCGTGTCTCCCATTTCATCTTCATCTATATCCTCTCCCATTTCCATAATATTGTCCTCAAGTGCATTGCCCTCGTATAGGCCCTCTATATACTCCTTCCACCTTTCTGCTTTCTCCAAAGGTCTCTTTAATTTTCCTGTAGGCAATATCTATCTTACCCCTAGTGAGATAACCCTCTACATCCTTACATTTGTCCTACAGCCATTCCCGCTTAGCCATTTTACACTTCCTGTCGATCTTGTTTTTGAGACGTTTGTATTTCTTTTTGCCTGCTTCATTTCCTGCGTTTTTATATTTTCTCCTTTCATCAATTAAATTCAATATTTCTTCTGTCACCCAAGGATTTCTACTAGCCCTCGTCTTTTTACCTACTATGTCCTCTGCTGCCTTCACCACTTCATCTCTCAAAGCTACCCATTCTTCTTCTACTGCATTTCTTTCCCCCATTCCTGTCAGTTGTTCCCTTATGCTCTCCTTGAAACTCTGTACAAACTCTGGTTCTTTCAGTTTATCCAGTCCCATCTCCTTAAATTCCCACCTTTTTGCGGTTTCTTCAGTTTTAATCTACAGTTCATAACCAATAGATTGTGGTCATAGTCCACATCTGCCCCTGGAAATGTCTTACAATTTAAAACCTGGTTCCTAAATCTCTGTCTTACCATTATGTAATCTATCTGAAACCTGTCAGTATCTCCAGGCTTCTTCCACGTATACAGCCTTCTTTTATGATTCTTGAACCAAGTGTTAGCTATGATTATAAGTTGCGCTCTGTGCAAAATTCTATCAGGCGGCTTCCTCTTTCATTTCTTAGCCCCAATCCATATTCACCTACTACGCTTCCTTCTCTCCCTTTTCCTACTACCGAATTCCAGTCACCCATGACTATTAAATTTTCGTCTCCCTTCACTATCTGAATAATTTCTTTTATTTCATCATACATTTCTTCAATTACTTCGTCATCTGCAGAGCTAGTTAGCATATAAACTTGTACTACTGTAGTAGGCGTGGGCTTCGTGTCTATCTTGGCCACAATAATGCGTTCACTATGCTGTTTGTAGTAGCTTACCCGCACTTCTATTTTTTATTCATTATTAAACCGACTCCTGCATTACCCCTATTTGATTTTGTATTTATAACCCTGTATTCACCCGACCAGAAGTCTTGTTCCTCCTGCCACTGAACTTCAGTAATTCCCACTATATCTAACTTTAACCTATCCATTTCCCTTTTTAAATTTTCTAACCTACCTGCCCGATTAAGGGGTCTGACATTCCACTCTCCGATCCGTAGAACGCCAGTTTTCTTTCTCTTGATAACGACGTCCTCTTGAGTAGTCCCCACCCAGAGATCCTAATGGGGGACTATTTTACCTCTGGTATATTTTACCCAAGAGGACACCATCATCATTTAATCATACAGTAAAGCTGCATGCCCTCACGAAAAATTACGGCCGTAGTTTCCCCTTGCTTTCAGCCGTTCGCATTACCAGCACAGCAAGGCTGTTTTGGTTAATGTTACAAGGCCAGATTAGTCAATCATCCAGACTGTTCCCCCTGCAACTACTGAAAAGGCTGCTGCCCCTCTTCATCAACCACACGTTTGTCTGGCCTCTCAAATGATACCCCTCCGTTGTGGTTGCACCTACGGTACGGCTATCTGTATCGCTGAGGCATGCAAGCCTCCCCACCAACGGCACGGTCCATGGTTCTTGGGGTGGGTGGGGGGGGGGGGGGAGGGGAGCGGGGGTGGGAAGCATGTTAAAGAAGGAAATTAACTTTTCGACTTATGTGGCAGCTTCAAAGACATTTAGATCAAAAAATTTTGACATAGTGCACTTTCTTAGTTGTTATGTTAGTATTCATGGCATGTAACATAATACATCGTGTCAAGTAAATTAACATGATACAAGATGTCATGTCATGTAACTTGAGACGTATCATCTACTATTGCACATGTCATGTCATAAAGTTTAGGTTGCATGCACCCTCCTCTCGGATACTTCCTATTGTAGATGTATCCCACCCTCTAGAAGCACATAAATTTGTCTATTTGTTCTTACAACCCTCATCATACATATAACATTGGGGGGGGGGGGGGGGGGGAGTTAGTGGTCTCCTTGGGGAATAAAAGCAATCACCCTCGCACAGAAATCAAAAAATTGTTTTAGAGTCCCCTGATGACCAAATCCATCCCCAGAAATTTTATCTCCCCAAGAAAAAAATGTTTTAGTTGTTACATGTATGCTCTTCAGCTGTATGAGACACATTGATTACTGTGGCTAGCGAATCTTCTGGATTGTGGGCGCAGGATCAGGCACTTTAAACTATAAATTGCAAGATGCAGGCGTGGCAGCACCTTGCGGCTAAGAGAGTCCACTGCGTTGGGGAAGTATGGTTAACTCGTAAAACAAACCGCAAATATGTCAATATATATCGTTTTAAACGTCCTTGAAGCTGCAGATAAGTCGAAAAGCCATTCTTTTATATCCCTAACTTTGACATACCTTTTTGTGCTGTATGAAAGAAGTATTTTTCAATCTGGTTCCCAACTTTTACTCTACTACAGAATGTTGCAACAACCAATCCAAGTTAAGTATGGTTGGCTGAAAGATGCAGAAGAACTACGAAACAATGTATGCATGACAAAATACCATCACCTTTTCAATTCTGTGCGCAAATTCACGAACTTAAGCTTTTTTCCAAAAATAAATCTTCTACAAGACAGCATAGCAGTCTTTGAAGACTTTATGTGCAACTTTAGATCACTATACGTGGCAACGCATAAAGCTTTCACGAAACAACAACAGGATAACCAGTAATTATATGTATTTATACAAAATTTGAACCGATTCGCACAATTTTGAAACATAGGAGTGGTGCGCGTAAAAAAACTCACAAAAAATCTCTTTTTTGCATGTAGAATCCAATGGAAGCTAGGTTTTTGAAAGCAAGTTTTCAATTTTATCGTAATAACGCATTTTTTATTTACACTGTTCAAGACAATTAGCGGATCATGTGGGATATCATACACAATAGATACATGGTAACGTATTTTATTCAGATATCGGTTACAATTGTAATTTATGTGTGATACAGTGCGATATTTAGCTGTCTCAAGTCTTCACTTGAGGGTTACATGGCATTTACGTAGAGCGAGGCACCATGGTGCTACCATAATAGTGAAACAGTCATTCTCGTTGCCCTCTAGTATGGCATGTGATCATCTCGGACGGCCAGTACACTTTCACACCTGCGTAGCATGGACATCAATCAGCTCTTCAGGGATATTTGGCCATTCTACGACGAGTGCAATATCCAGCTCTGCAACCGTTGTGGGAGGTGCTTGTCTAGGCTGCAGTGCGTCTGCCAAGTGATTCCCAGACATGATCAATCGAGTTTAAGTCCGGTGAACAAGCTGGTCACTCCATTCGTTCAATTCCCTCAGCTTCAAGCATGTTGTCCACCAGTGCAGCTCTGTGGGGACGAGCGTTATCGTCCAGCAGAAGGAACGCATCTCCTATGGCACCAGCGTAGGGCACAGCAAAAGGTCGAAGGATCTCGTCTCTACACCTCTGAGCAGTCAAAGAGCCATTTTGAACGGCACAGAGGTCCGTACGTCCGCCAATACTGAATCCTGCCCACACCATTCGTCGACCACCATGATATGGTGATGTTTCCTGCACATAAGCAGGATTGTTCCAAGTTCCACGTTCTCTCCAGATGAGGGAACGACGATTGTCCGGCTGAACACAAAATCTTGACTCATCTGTGAACAGCACCCAGCGCCATTCGTTACGATTCCAATCCTGACGTTCCTCTGCGCAGATTCTGGGGGCTAAACGGTGTCGTGGGTTTAATAGGACACACAACATAGGCCTCCGTGCGTAGAGCCACATTCCCGAAAGAGAATTCGGACTGTTTGTGTTGATATTGCACGTCCTGTTGCTGACTGGAGGGTGCGTTGCAGCTGAGTTGCATCCAGCGTCCTGTCTCGACGGGCTGTTAACTGGAGATAACGGTCATATGGTTCAAATGGCTCTGAGCACTATCGGACTTAACATCTGAGGTCACCAGTCCCCTAGAACTTAGAACTACTTAAACCTACCTAACCCGAGGACATCACACATATCCATGCCCGAGGCAGGATTCGAACCTGCGACCGTAGCGGTCGCGCGATTCCAGACTGAAGCGCCTAGAACCGCTCAGCCACTCTGGCCGGCACTAACGGTTATCTGTTACTGATGTTCCCCTTGGACGACCTTGGCCTTGCCTTCTTTTAACGGTTCCTGTTGTCTCAAATCGCTTCCACATTACACTTTTTGAGACTCCAACAGGTGCAGCCACCTCCCTCTGTGTCTGTCCCGCTTCCAACCGTCCTATGGCTCTCCATGCCATAGTTTCGGGTAAGTCACATTGTTGTTGCATTGCACTACCTGGTCACTACACCATCTGAACCCAACTGCTTATATAATTGGTTTCGTAGAGTAAACACAAGTCAACACCAACCTGATTTTCAGACACATGCACGGTGCATGAAGTGTGTCGTCTGTGTGCAGAATGAGGATCGCGCGCGGACTATCTGAATTTGACAGAGGGCAGGTAATGATGGCCCAGAGGCTCGGCACAAACTGCACGACTTGTCGGATGTTCGAGAAGTACTGTGGTGAGTGTATCCAACACGTGTCGAAACCAAGGCGACACGATGTCCAGACGTCTCGGAGATGGGCACTCACCCCTCATTACAGATATCAGACGTAGCAGGCTGGACAGAAGTAATACAGAACAGGCGGCGAACTGTGGCGGAACTAACATCAGGCTTTAAGCTGGGTAGAGTACGAATGTTGCTGAACACATAGTGTACCGAACACCCCTAAAGACAGGCTTCCACAGCCGACGACCCATGCATGTGCCAATGTTAAGACCACGACTTCGGCAACTACGACTGAAGTGGACACGTGACCATCGGCACTGGAAGTTGGCATAGTGGCAGAGCGTTGCATGGTCCGGTGAAACACGGTGCCTTCTTCGTCACGCCGATGGGAGAGCGCGAATCTGTCGTCTTCCAGGGGAACAACTGTACTGCGGGACGGAGACAAGCCGGTGGCGGCTCCATTATGTTCTGGGGAACATTCATGTGGGCATCCATGGGTTCAGTGGAGCTCGTTGAAGGCACCATGACCACCAAGGACTATCGTACACTGGCTGCGGATCACTACACCCCTTCATGACGATCATGTTTCCTGACGGCAGTGTCATTTTCCACGAAGATATTGCGCCCTGTCTCAAGGCCAGGAGTATGATGCATTGGTTCGAGGAACACAGTGGCGAGCTGCAATTTGTGTACTGCCCCCCTCCCCCCCCCCCCCCCGAACGAACACATCTAGGATGTGATCGAACGTGGCCCCCGTCAACGCCTCCCCGGTATTTTCGGGAATTTGGTGACTTCTGTGTGCAAATGTGGTGACAACTCCCTCCAGCGACCTACCAAGGCCTCGTTGTTTCCATGGCACAACGCGCCGCCACTGTTATCCGTGCCAAAGGTGGACATACCAGCTATTAGGTACAGGGTGTTTCAAAAATGACCGGTATATTTGAAACGGCTTTAAAAACTTAATGAGCAGCGATAGAAATACACCGTTTGTTGCAATATGCTTGGGACAACAGTACATTTTCAGGCGGACAAACTTTCGAAATTACAGTAGTTACAATTTTCAACAACAGATGGCGCTGCAAGTGATGTGAAAGATATAGAAGACAACGCAGTCTGTGGGTGCGCCATTCTGTACGTCGTCTTTCTGCTGTAAGCGTGTGCTGTTCACAACGTGCAAGTGTGCTGTAGACAACATGGTTTATTCCTTAGAACAGAGGATTTTTCTGGTGTTGGAATTCCACCGCCTAGAACACAGTGTTGTTGCAACAAGACGAAGTTTTCAACGGAGGTTTAATGTAACCAAAGGACCGAAAAGCCATACAATAAAGGATCTGTTTGAAAAATTTCAACGGACTGGGAACGTGACGGATGAACGTGCTGGAAAGGTACGGCGACCGCGTACGGCAACCACAGAGGGCAACGCGCAGCTAGTGCAGCAGGTGATCCAACAGCGGCCTCGGGTTTCCGTTCGCTGTGTTGCAGCTGCGGTCCAAATGACGCCAACGTCCACGTATCGTCTCATGCGCCAGAGTTTACACCTCTATCCATACAAAATTCAAACGCGGCAACCCCTCAGCGCCGCTACCATTGCTGCACGAGAGCCATTCACTAACGATATAGTGCACAGGATTGATGACGGCGATATGCATGTGGGCAGCATTTGGTTTACTGACGAAACTTATTTTTACCTGGACGGCTTCGTCAATAAACAGAACTGGCGCATATGGGGAACCGAAAAGCCCCATGTTGCAGTCCCATCGTCCCTGCATCCTCAAAAAGTACTGGTCTGGGCCGCCATTTCTTCCAAAGGAATCATTGGCCCATTTTTCAGATCCGAAACGATTACTGCATCACGCTATCTGGACATTCTTCGTGAATTTGTGGCGGTACAAACTGCCTTAGACGACACTGCGAACACCTCGTGGTTTATGCAAGATGGTGCCCGGCCACATCGCACGGCCGACGTCTTTAATTTCCTGAATGAATATTTCGATAATCGTGTGATTGCTTTGGGCTATCCGAAACATACAGGAGGCGGCGTGGATTGGCCTCCCTATTCGCCAGACATGAACCCCTGTGACTTCTTTCTGTGGGGACACTTGAAAGACCAGGTGTACCGCCAGAATCCAGAAACAATTGAACAGCTGAAGCAGTACATTTCATCTGCATGTGAAGCCATTCCGCCAGACACGTTGTCAAAGGTTTCGGGTAATTTCATTCAGAAACTACGCCATATTATTGCTACGCATGGTGGATATGTGGAAAATATCGTACTATAGAGTTTCCCAGACCGCAGCGCCATCTGTTGTTGAAAATTGTAACTACTGTAATTTCGAAAGTTTGTCTGCCTGAAAATGTACTGTTGTCCCAAGCATATTGCAACAAACGGTGTATTTCTATCGCTGCTCGTTTAGTTTTTATTGCCGTTTCAAATATACCGGTCATTTTTGATGTGATCGTAATGTTCTGGATGATCAGTGTACATTCGTGATATCAGCTACCGAATACCAGAATGAGATTTCCACTCTGCAGCGGAGTGTGCGCTGATATGAAACTTCCTGGCAGATTAAAACTGTGTGCCGGACCGAGACTCGAACTCGGGGCCTTTGCCTTTCGCGGGCAAGTGCTCTACCAACTGAGCTACCCAAGCACGACTCACGCCCCGTCCTACAGCTTCACTTCTGCCAGTACCTCGTCTCCTACCTTCTAAACTTTACAGAAGCTCTCCTGCGAAACTTGCAGAACTAGCACTCCTGAAAGAAAGGATATTGCGGAGACATGGCTTAGCCACAGCCTAGGGGATGTTTCCAGAATGAGGTTTCCACTCTGCAGCGGAGTGTGCGCTGATATGATGAAACTTCCTTAGGAAGAGAGCTTCTGTAAAGTTTGGAAGGTAGGCGACGAGGTACTGGCAGAAGTGAAGCTGTGAGGACGGGGCGTGAGTCGTGCTTGGGTAGCTCAGTCAGCCGGCACGGTAGCTCAGCGTGTTCGGTCAGAGGGTTACGTGCCCTCTGTAATAAAAAAACTGAGTTGATCTATCATCAACGAACTTAAACGGATGTCTTACGACGTCCGCCCTGAGCAGACGCAAAGAACAAAGGCGAACAAAATGAGATTAAAAAAAAAAAAAAGTTGGTAGACCACTTGCCCGCGAAAGGCAAAGGTCCTGAGTTCGAGTCTCGGTCCGGCACACAGTTTTAATCTGCCAGGAAGTTTTAGCTACCGAATAGTTTTTTTTTGCCAGACGTTTCAGGAACAGTGAACTATATTTACGACCCAACAGCCTAGGTCTACAGTATATTACCATTAGGTACCGTTTTTATAAATTGGTATAGGAGTTCGTGGCACTGCAGCACAACAAACCGAGAAAGAATGGACGTGTCTTGTATAGATCTTTAATGCGTTGTTGCAGTTAGACTGTGTGTGCAAGCTTGCCGATGCAGATTTTGAGTTGAAGTGTACAACATTAATTTGAAGGACATAGTTAGAATCAGCGAAACGTGGATGTAGTTAGAATCAGCGAAACGTGGATGAAGGCTGATCAAATTGTTGCGAAAGAGTGAAATGACGAAAGAGAAAAAACGTATGATGCTCTTCGGTAAGAAATGTTGTAGATTTATCCGTTTACATGCCGGTACATCCAAGACGTGTCCCGTCGGCCGACAGCTTTTCACACTGAAGAAAACGCGTGAGTACCATGTAGAATCAAGTCGAGATACATTTTTAAGTTAATTCTAAAGTTATTTGTTTACTAGTTCAGAAATTCTTTATTGTACTTTACACTATGCTGTTATAAATGACAAGTATCCATCACTGTTCTCGCGAAAGGAAGAAATTATTATGAGATTAATAGAAAACCACGTTACTGTTGACAATGGACTGAAATTAGTAGCTGTTAATGACGAGGTAGATTATAATTATGAACGTCACTGCCACTTCAACGCGGTTGAACTCATTTCGACGAAAGTGAAAGCAAATAAAAAAAATTGTATCAATGAAGTTCATAAACTGACTATTCATGGTTTGGAAAACGTCATCGTAAAGGACTGAATTCGGGTAGTGACCCAAACGATACGTGTAAATAAACTTAATGGTCTGCTGAAGATTGTGTAACTGACCACTACTTCCACCTGTTCAACTGTTTCTGTAGTAATCTTGTGTAAGAATTATTCTATACAGTGTCCACAGAACAATTCTGGTACTGGTGGCTAACATTCGATGAAAGAATGTAAAAAAGAACTTTACTTACTATTTGAGAAGTTGTTCCTATGTGCCCTGTCGCTTATAATCGAGTGACAGTTGGTGACAGCTACTGCATCGATGAACGTTGCAGGCATTAACAAACAGTCGAAATTTAACTAGTTCCTCTTCAAAAATCACTACAGATACATTGCTGGCTGCTTCATCGAGAGAAACGGGATACAAATCCAAGAAATGAAAGAAGTTCCACAATAACTGTTTTTCTCACTGTATGTGATTTTATGAGCTAACATGTATACGAACAATAAAGGTACTTACAAAAAAGAATGAATTTTCTTCCCGAAAAGCTAGTGATGTTTTTCATTCGAGTGAGAGATTCCCAAGTACCCATGATCGCGCGATCAACATTAACCATAAACACAGTTTCTCTAAGATGCTTCACTTGTTTGTCATCGTCTCCAAACAATAACACTGACAAAGAGAAATACGTTGGTGTAGAATAATATCGAAGGATGTGCTTCAACACGCCTAACGACGCGGAGAAAAAGATATTTAGAAATAATATCGAAGGATGTGCTTCAACACGCCTAACGACGCGGAGAAAAAGATATTTAGAAAGTTTTCGAGGAATATATTTGGCGTTCACTCACTCATATTTCTCAGAATGGATAATACAACGATTATTGGCCTAATACTTCAGGGTTAGTTTAGAATAACCTATTAAACCGTCGATTCTTTAAAAAAAAAAAAAAAAACTAGAACTACCATGTATAAAGCAGCTTCAAACGTCTATTTATTTAACAAATCAGCAAGTAAATGAGAAAAAATTTAGGAAATTTTTGGAAAATGCTTAAAGTTTTTTGGAAGTCGCTGCGCCCTCTCATTACGAAATTTAGTAAAGAAGTAATAAATTAAAACATTATGCTTGATGTTTAAGTTTTACTGTGCCCCATTTTAAGCAAAAGCTTAAATGTTTATGATACCATATGTTTTGAACCATGTATCGTACGATGATATAATTTTGCAGGTGCATTCAGCGATATATGTGCATTCTGTCTGCAAACTGTGTTGCAAAATAAAGTCGAAAGTAAAGTAGCAATAAATTAAAATATCGTGTCTGACGATGAAGTTTGACCGCATGAACAGCGAAAAGGTGGTAACTGATAACTTTTTTTTCCTTTCGTCATTCTGTCTAGCGTGTCAGCGTGATAAAGTTTCGTAGGTCTGAAATTATGTGTAAAATTCGTTGGAAGTCGCTAAGTTCTCTCATTCTCAAATAGTGGATGAATAAATTCCTGGCATTTGCTCGCCATCAGTTACGCAGCCTAAAGACAAACATACAGTTTCTAACTGTAATACTTGTGTTAAACTTTTAACATAAGATTATACTTCTTAATGAGCATATTATGCAGAATTTTCAATTTTTAAATTCGGTCAGTGACTACAGGAAACATTGCAAATCAAATTATGTCGGCCCTGGAAGCCGTTAAGTAGGCAACCTGCGATTGGTAATTCGTTCCGGGACAGCAGTTTGGTAATATAAAAATTTAATTACAGAAAAGGAACAGCAGTGCAACAAAGAATTAATGAAGTCTTTGAATTATGGGAAGTCAAGAAACGATAAGATATTTGCATCGTAACTTCATTTTACGTTCTATTGGAAACACTCTTCTAGAATACAAGTCGGGCCGCAGTTTGCTGGTGCTTGCATAATCACAGAAGCAATGCGTTTATACTGTAATAGTGAAAAATTTTGCAGCGCGCAGTGCCCATATAGATCCACTCTACACTTCTTTCCGATTAATTACAAGTTGTCTATGAAGGCCCAGTGACAAGTGTACCAAAATGACCGTTATCGTCCCCCCCCCTTTTCCCCCGGCAACACACTAACGATGTACTGTTAACAATCCAGCAGCGATATCGCCTGCAATCGATCTCTCGCTTCGACACCACCGCATTCCAGCGACTCATCAAGCAATTTCAATCTTCGAATGCCACTTTATCGTGAAGTTTTGCTGTAGAAAATAGTAAAAAAGAACTTAAAATTTATTTCATTTAATTTAATATACTTTTCTTGGGAACGGAATTTTTGCCATGTATACTGTCTCCGGTCTCCCGTAAATACATATTATCGTTACAGCGCTTCCTAACAATATGTTTGTGGAGGCCGCGCGCAGGATCGCGATTAGAAGGGGTGTTGGTGCTCAGTTCCTATTCAAGATTGTTTTGATTTAAATGTCTTTGAAGATGCCAGTCAAGTCGAAAATCTAGTTCTTTTCTTTTGTAAGGTGGCTATAATTTCGGACCTTACAAGCACTCATCTACATACTTTCCCGCCGGCCGCTGTGACCGAGCGGTTCTAGGCTCTTCAGTCCGGAACCGCGCTGCTGCTACGGTCGCAGGTTCGAATCCTGCCTCGGGCATGGATGTATGTGATGTCCGTAGATTAGTTAGGTTTAAGTAGTTCTAAGTCTAGGGGACTGATGACCTCAGATGTCAAGTCCCATTGCGCTTAGAACCATTTGAACCATACGTTGCTATGATCTACTACCACAATTAGGTATCATTTGATAGGTCGTAGATCGTATATAAGAATATTTAAAGAAGACTGACATTGTCATGTACGCCTTGTAAATAATTGTTATCGCTTTTGCATGGAAGGTGACGGAGTGCCTTTATTATCAAAATGGCGTAATGACTGATTGCCTATACTAGTAGAAGTTGGAACGCCAGTGGAGATGAAACAGCAGGTGGAACTCAAGCCCTGGGTGGAAAAAAGGCCGCACAGGTGTGCTGGTCCTGCTTGACATAGGAAGTGTCAAGACGGACAGTCTGGACACCTGGGCGCGGAAACACAATACACCGGCGGCTGGCCTATATTGTAGCTAGTCCAGAAGGATTATATTTCGTAAACTATGAAAATATTGCCCACAGCTGAGAGGAATGAGGAAGCGTCACCTCAGAAATCACGCAGGTTGGGTTATTTCCACGGATTTTATTCATAAGAGTAAACTTTCCGCGTTCGGAAGAATCTGTAGAGAGAGAGAATATTCCGCGGTTTCGAGAAGATGATTTGTTTTCTGAGTTACGAGGGTGGAGAGCCGAGCTTTGCAGGGGAGCCAGCAGTGGAGAGAAGATGTCTTCCGTTTTTGAGCGCCCGTGTGTGACGGTCGCTCAGTATCAGCATTTTTGTACAGGCGGACTTGCTGTCTTTGCTCTCAGGAGAGTTTTTAGTTAGAACGGTTAGGCACTGTACTGTTGCGAACTTCTACGATTCTGGGCTTCGCCTCCGGTTTGGAAGTCGTCGTTGAGCGCACAGCGTTCAGTGATTGAGAGCACTTCTTCTGCCTATACTTACATTGAGACGTTATTTAAACTCCGTCCTTGTGGCTGGGAGTTCGCGTTTCTCGTCTGTAGAACACAGAGAGGAGAATACAAGATTAGAGTATATTAGTCTGAGGACCACCTTCTGCCGTCCTAGTGTTTGAAAGAGTTTTATTTTGTGGCTGGAGTTCTTCCATCGTCGCAGAACCATCACTCCGACGAACCGGACGCAGCACATACGGTGATATTGCTAATTGCTTCAGCTCATTATGGCTATATAGCTAAACAGCTGTGATCACGCTAGTATATTTCCACTGAGGTTCCACACCACCGTAGATCATCTCTGAAAGTAGTGTCTTCTAGTGTTTGGAATGTAGATGCTGTCAGTCATTTCGCGTTATTCATGTTAGATCGCGTGGCCATAAAAAGGGGCAGAGTTGGGCAATTGATCAGCAATTTTAAGTCAGGAAATACAGACAATTGTAATATAAAGGGTTGTTTTGTTAATCTACAATAAATATATAATGAGAAACAACGTTTATCATTTAGTAGTATTAGTTGCCTTACATTAATTTATGTTGAGGTTGTAATTCATGTATTAAAGAGCATTAAGCGATCCTAAGATCTGCTTCAAGGGGTAATCAGACAGGGCCAAATCATGGTTTTAGCCTTCAACGTTTTCCGTTGCACACATGCATTTTACACCCGCCTGGAGTAGCATCTTGGACTTTTACATCCTTAACTCTGCCCACGACATAGCCGGCATTTTCATGCTATGATAGGAGCATTTTTCACTCTTGTTTTATTTCTTTTCTTTTCTTTTTTTTACTTCCTATTTTGTAGGTCCACAAGAAAATATATTGCAAGGATGTAGAATGTGTCATGTTCTTGTTGTGGTCTTCAGTCCTGAGACTGGTTTGATGCAGCTCTCCATGCTACTCTAGTCTGTGCAAGCTTCTTCATCTCCCAGTACTTACTGGAACCTGCATCCTTCTGAATCTGCTTAGTGTATTCATCTCTTGGTCTCCCTCTATGATTTTTACCCTCCACGATGCCCTCCAATGCTAAATTTGTGATCCCTTCATGCCTCAGAACATGTCCTACCAACCGGTCTCTTCTTCTTGTCAAGTTGTGCCACAAACTCCTCTTCTCCCCAATTCCATTCAATACCTCCTCATTAGTCATGTGATCTACCCATCTAATCTTCAGCATTCTTCTGTAGCACCACATTTCGAAAACTTCTATTCTCTTCTTGTCCAAACTATTTATCGTCCATGTTTCACTTCCATACATGGCTACACTCCATACAAATACTTGCAGAAACAGCTTCCTGACACTTGAATCTATACTCAATGTTAACAAATTTCTCTTCTTCAGAAAGCCTTTCCTTGCCATTGCCAGTCTATATTTTATATCCTCTCTACTTCGACCATCATCAGTTATTTTGCTCCCCAAATAGCAAAACTCCTTTACTACTTTAAGCGTCTCATTTCCTAATCTAATTCCCTCAGTATCACCCGACTTAATTCGACTACATTCCATTATCCTCGTTTTGCTTTTGTTGATGTTCATCTTATATTCTCATTTCAAGACACTGTCCATTCTGTTCAACTGCTCTTCCAAGTCCTTTGCTGTCCCTGACAGAATTACAATGTCATCGGCGAACCTCAAAGTTTTTATTTCTTCTCCATGGATTTTAATACCTACTCCGAATTTTTCTTTTGTTTAATAACATTGGAGAGAGGCTACAACCCTGTCTCACTCCCTTCCCAACCACTGCTTCCCTTTCATGTCCCTCGACTCTTATAACTGCCATCTATACAAATTGTAAATAGCCTTTCGCTCCCTGTATTTTACCGCTGCCACCTTTAGAATTTGAAAGAGAGTATTCCAGTCAACATTGTCAAAAGCTTTCTCTAAGTCTACAAATGCTACAAATGTAGGTTTGCCTTTCCTAAATCTATCTTCTAAGATAAGTCGTAAGATCAGTATTGCCTCACGCGTTCCAATATTTCTACGGAATCCAAACTGATCTTCCTCAAGGTCGGCTTCTACTAGTTTTTCCATTCGTCTGTAAAGAATTCGCGTTAGTATTTTGCAGCTGTGACTTATTAAACTGATTGTTAGGTGATTTTCACATCTGTCAACACCTGCTTTCTTTGGGATTGGAGTTACTATATTCTTCTTGAAGCCTGAGGGTATTTCGCCTGTCTCATACATCCTGCGCACCAGATGGTAGTGTTTTGTCAGGACTGGCTCTCCCACGGCTGTCAGTAGTTCTAATGGAATGTTGTCTACTCCCAGGGCCTTGTTTCGACTCAGGTCTTTCAGTGCTCTGTCAAACTCATCACGCAGTATCGCATCTCCCATTTCATCTTCATCTACATTCTCTTCTATTTCCTGAATATTGTCCTCAAGTACGTCGCCCTTGTATAGACCCTCTACAAACTCCTTCCACCTTTCTGCTTTCCCTTCTTTGCTTAGAACTGGGTTTCCATCTGAGCTCTTGATATTCATACAAGTGGTTCTCTGTTCTCCAAAGGTCTCTTTAATTTTCCTGTAGACAGTATCTATCTTACCCCTAGTGAGATAACCCTCTACATCCTTACATTTGTCCTACAGCCATTCCCGCTTAGCCATTATTCACTTCCTGTCGATCTCATTTTTGAGATGTTTGTATTCCTTTTTGCCTGCTTCGTTTAGTGCATTTTTATATTTTCTCCTTTCATCAATTAAATTCAATATTTCTTCTGTTACCCAAGGATTTCTACTAGCCCTCGTCTTTTTACCTACTTGATCCTCTGCTGCCTTCACTACTTCATCCCTCAGAGCTACCCAATCTTCTTCTACTGTACTTCTTTCCCCCATTTGTGACAATTGTTCCCTTATACTCTCCCTGAAGCTCTGTACAACCTCTGGTTTAATCAGTTTGTCCAGGTCCCATCTCCTTAAATTTCCACCTTTTTGCAGTTTCTTCAGTTTTAATCTACAGTTCATAACCAATAGATTGTGGTCATAGTCCACATCTGCCCCTGGAAATGTCTTACAATTTAATACCTGGTTCCTAAATCTCTGTCTTACCATTATATAATCTATCTGATACCTTCTAGTATTTCCAGGATTCTTCCATGTGTGCAACCTTCTTTTATAATTCTTGATCCAAGTGTTAGCTATGATTAAGTTATGCTCTGTGCAAAATTCTACCAGACAGCTTCCTCTTTCATTTCTTTCCCCCAATCCATATTCATCTACTATGTTTCCTTCTCTCCCTTCTCCTACTCTCGAATTCCAGTCACCCATCACTATTAAATTTTCGTCTCCCTTCACTACCTGAATAATTTCTTTTATCTCATCATACATTTCATCAATTTCATCATCATCTGCAGAGCTAGTTGGCATATAAACTTGTACTACTGTAGTAGGCGTGGGCTTCGTGTCTATCTTAGCCACAATAATGCATTCACTATGCTGTTTGTAGTAACTTACCCGCACCCCTATGTTTTTATTTATTATTAAACCTACTCCTGCATTACCCCTATTTGATTTTGTATTTATAACCCTGTATTCACCTGACCAAAAGTCTTGTTCCTCCTGCCACCGAACTTCAGTAATTCCCACTATATCTAACTTTAACCTATCCATTTCCCTTTTTAAGTTTTCTGACCTACCTGCCCGATTAAGGGATCTGACATTCCACTCTCCGATCCGCAGAATGCCAGTTTTCTTTCTCCAGATAACGACGTCCCCTTGAGTAGTCCCCGCCCGGAGATCCGAATGAGGGACTATTTTACCTCTGGAATATTTTACCCAAGAGGATGCCATCATCATTTAACCACACAGTAATGCTGCATGCCCTCAGGAAAAATTACGGCTGTAGTTTCCCCTTGCTTTCAGCCGTTCGCAGTACCAGCACAGTAAGACCGTTTTGGTTAGTGTTACAAGGCCAGATCAGTCAATCATCCAGACTGTTGTCTTGCAATTACTGAAAAGGCTGCTGCCCCTCTTCATCAACCACACGTTTGTCTGGCCTCTCAACAGATACCCCTCCGCTGTGGTTGCACCTACTGTACGGCCATCTGTATCGCTGAGGCACGCAAGCCTCCCCACCAATGGCAAGGTCCATGGTTCATGGGGGGAGGGAATGTGTCATACAGTTACAATAAATGTGTACTTTGCTCTTACATATTGATTTGTACATTAAATAGTTCAGTTATGAAGACAAATATGTGTTAACAATTAAATTCATATTTTAAAAAATCCAATACACTACATAGTCATACATGGTCATAAAATCCCTGTTAGAAATAGAAACATTTTTCAAGAAGGTACAGCTTAGATACTTTTTTTGTCAGGCCCTACTGGAATTTGATTTTATCTGTAATAGACAATCCTTTGTGTACTTAGCTTAGACGTTTTCGGTCTTTGCGCAAACTATAATTGTTTTTGGTTTTATATTTGCGGTATACTTTGTTCACGATGTACAATCTAAAATTATTGGCAACAAATGACAGATGGAAAACACGTGTTCGGACGTGATGGTGGAAATGCCCTTCTGTTGAATGAATTTATACATGAACACGTTGGATGGACTCTACACTTGATATGGTTGACTCGTTTTTGTATAGTAAAGATTTTTTGCATGTGGTTGGTTACGCTAGAATATTACCCCATAAGACATGATCGATAAAGGGAACAGACCATACATTCAGCTTTGATTACATCTTTGTTGCCAGCTGAAGTAGTTGTATGGATAACAAATGTTGCTGAGAGCTATCTTTTACACAACTCAAGCAGGTGTACGTACCAGTTTAGCTTGTTACCTGTTGGTGGTCCAAGGAATTTGGAGGTGTGCACTTCCATTAATTCTTCATTATCACTTTTTCCTTTCATTTCTTCCTTAATTCTGTTACATGTATGAAAGTGTATAAATCAATGTTGTGTCTTGTTGACATTACGTTTCAGATAATTTGCAGTGATCCAGGCGAGGGCATCTCCAAAAAATGTATACATTCTGCTCTCCATGGGGGTGTCATGTGGTTTCTCAATCAAGATATTTGTGTCAGCTGCAAAAAGTGTTTTTAGACTTGTACACACTAAGAGGTTATGGAACCCTGTGGTATTCTGCAGGTCAGGTGCCTGTCAGATGAAACTGTTGCTCCTACTGCACTGTTCAGAACTACGTTTTGGCTTTAACTTCAAACCAATTTTTCCAACTAAACCATAAACCATAAAGGTGTCGCAAATTCACCTAAATAAAAAAAATCTATGAAATATGCAGGTTTATTTACATATATAAGCTGAATTCCGAATTCTCTTTGTGTTAAACCACGAGTGCCAGAAAGGTCCGATTCGAAATTACAGATTCTAACATTCTACTGCTCATGTTGTTTTCCCATAATCTTCCATTGGTTGTGTCAATATTCGTCTGTATCATGACATATTTTTTTTGTTTTTTAATATATACGATTGCCACGAATAACTTGTTTTCTATCATCAGCTACAAACTTAATTTTTGCTTTCTAGAAACATTCGGCCATGGTATCCTCATTTTAAAAAATCGTTCCCTAATTTCATTACATATTAACGTGAAAAAGGTGGGCAGTATTTTTGAGGACTGTTGCAAACGTATATTTTCGAGAAATTTTGTAAGTTCGTAATAAATCGGGTTTTGTGATTTACAGTTACTACGTATAAGTAACATATTATGTAGTATTAGTTTTATTTTTTAACAGGAGTCTATATTGTCTGAATTTATCGCAGATTAACACAACTGTCTAAATTGTTAGTGACTATAACATTTCAAAGATTCAGTAAATTTTGTACTAATTTCTCTATTGTCGTAATAAATGTCTCTTCAGTTCTAAGCGGTTCTGGTAATATTTGTAGCAGATCAGATCCACAAATTGAAAGATACGATGATTAGAAAGCGTAGTTTAAAGTTATAATATTTGTTTACTGTTCTGTAAAATATTAGACCAGGCACAATGCACTCCACTATGTATGCTGTTCCATGGGATAACAGGAAGCAGCTAGAAATCGCCCTGACTTCTGTCCAGCGATTGGAAGCTGCTGTAAATGGGTGTGTTGGGAGGGCACACAAGACTCACGTACCAGGGATACTGAAGGTACCTCAAGTACTATACTTTGCTGTGGACACTGTCTCTTGTGTAGAAAATATAGTATCTGTCACTACTAGTCCACTTGGCTGTGAGTGGTATGTCAGTGGTAATCTAGGCGTCCTGCATGGACAGGGACCAGGGAGAACTCCCATCACTCACACACCACTGGCCATTAAAACTGCTACACCAAGAAGAAATGCAGATGATAAACGGGTATTCATTGGACAAGTATATTATACTATAACTGACATGTGATTACATTTTCACGCAATTTGGGTGCATAGATCCTGAGAAATCAGTACCCAGAACAACCACCTCTGCCCGTAATAACGGCCTTGATACGCCTGGGCTTTGAGTCAAACAGAGCTTGGATGGATTGTACAGATACAGCTGCCCATGCAGCTTCAACACGATACCACAGTTCATCATGAGTAGTGACTGACGTATTGCGACGAGCCAGTTGCTCGGCCACCATTGACCAGAAGTTTTCAGTTGGTGAGAGATCTGGAGAATGTGCTGACCAGGGCAGCAGTCGAACATTTTCTGTATCCAGAAAGGCCCGCACAGGACCTGCAACATGCGGTCGTGCATTAACCTTCTGAAATGTAGGGTTTCGCAGGGATCTAATGAAGGACAGAGCCACGGGTCGTAACATCTGAAATCTAACGTCCACTGTTCAAAGTGCCGTCAATGCGAACAAGAGGTGACCGAGACGTGTAACCAATGGCACCCCATACCATCACGCCGGGTGATACGCCAGCATGGCGATGACGAATACACGCTTCCAATGTGCGTTCACCGCGATGTCACCAAACGCGGATGCGACCATCATGATGCTGTAAACAGAACCTGGATTCATCCGAATAAATGACGTTTTGCCATTCGTGCACCCAGGTTCGTCGTTGAGTACGCCATCGCAGGCGCTCCTGTCTGTGATGCAGCGTCAAGGGTAACCGCAACCATGGTCTCCGATTACCCTTCTGAACCCACCGATTCCACATTCTGCTAACAGTCATTGGATCTCGACCAACGCGAGCAGCAATGTCGCGATACGATAAACCGCAATCGCGATAGGCTACAACCCGACCTTTATCAAAATCGGAAACGTGATGGTACGCATTCCTTATCCGAGGCATCACAACAACGTTTCACCAGGCAACGCCGGTCAACTGCTGTTTGTGTATGAGAAATCGGTTGGAAAGTTTCCTCATGTCAGCACGTTGTAGGTGTCGCCACCGGCGCCAACCTTGTGTGAATGCTTTGAAGAGCTAATCATTTGCATATCACATCTTCTTCCTGTCGGTTAAATTTCACGTTTGTAGCACGTCATCTTCGTGGTGTAGCAATTTTAATGGCCAGTAGTGTAGTTCGTAATTGAACGAAAAAGTGTTGGTGAAATTAATTGAAGATCATGTTGCAGAGGGTTCTGTATTTAATTCCGATGGTTTTTCTTCTTATGGGGATTTGGGGAATAGGCGTTTTCAGCATCTTGCCGTCAATCATAATACTGAATTCAGATCTTCATCAACTGGGGCTTCTACCAACACTACAGAAGGTTATTGGTCAGCCATAACATCTATTGAAGGGAGGGGGAAAACGACGCATTTTCACACTAAAGAGCCATTTAGATGAATACTCAGGGAAGAGTAGTGTACGCCATACATATTGCCCGTTTTAAGTGTTTCCTGATATGTGTTGGGCAAATGTATCTCCCAAAATTTGTTAGTTAATTTCCGGTTGGGATGGTGGTAAGGGGGAAGGATAATTAAGGAGAAAGGTGGGTTTGGTCGGGATGGTTAAAATCCTGATTTGGAGTTTTGGGTGTTGATCCATCATTCTTCATTTTCTTACGTTAGGTAGTTTCCTTCTGTGGATATTTTTTTATTATTTTAGTTCATACCATTGATGTGAACTTCTGGGTTTATATCTTTGTATGTATGTATGCGTGTTTTTTGTTATGATCTGTTTCTTGTGTATGTGGGTATGTGATTTTTATTGACGTCTTTCAAGGCGAGCTTTGGTTTTTTTCCGGAGGAGTTTGCGTATGGTAAGTTTAGTTTTTTATTTTCATTTTGTACTGAATTTGTCTATTTTGATATATTTCTTCGTCGTATTGTACTGTTCTGCGTTAAGTATGGATTCGTCAGATGCAGCACGGAATACAGATTTTACAGTTGTTGCTCGTTTTTCCTTTCCTAGTACTAGTATCACTCCGATTTTTGCGAATCTCTATTAGCACTACTCAGGGCGAAAAGACCGACATACGTAAAATTTGTGTCCCGTACTTCAGTTGACCTATATAGGCCAACTGAAGTGTGGAATAAAAATACCATGTATGTAGGTCTTTTCACCTTCGCTATCTACGTAAAAACAGAATGCTAGTAGTAGCGGAGGCGAAAGAAGCAACACCTGTAAACTGTGTATCACGTACTTCAATTGACCTACATAGGTCTACTGAAGAATAGGTTACTAATGCTAATGAAAAGAATAAGTCGACGTAAGTTAAATTTGTTTCCCGTGCTGCAGTTAACCTATACAGATCGACTGAAGTTTCGGATACAACTCATATATATGTCAATAGACGTATTCCGTGCTAGCGTTACTTCCATCCCTTTTTTTCTATTTTTTATACAGAAGTACTAACTAGGACTGCAACAAGCGATATACTTAATATTATGTTCGACGTATTAATGGACGTGATATAATACGTCTACCATCTGTTTTCTCTCTCCTGCATTCCCACGTTTACGAACACTCGCCTTTGCAGTTACATCTTTGTAATAAATCATCTCTGGTAAATTCTGACGTCATTGGTCAAAGCCGACGGGGTGTATCCCGTTCTTCAGAAGTCCGCAATTGATATGCCCATATCATCAGCAACTTCTCTGATTATGATTCGGCGATCATTCATAATCATTACTTTCACTTTTTCCACGTTTTCATCGTTTGTTGATGTGCTGGGGCGCCGATAACGTCATCTTCAAATTCTTCACGGCCACCTTGAAAACTCTTACATCACTTGTAAGCCCTTGTTGTACTCACAGCAGACTCACGAAATGCAATATTCAACATTTCTAAAACTTTGTTACATTTTATTCGATTCTCACAGCAAAATTTAATGAAAAATCTCTGACTCACGACCTATTTTTCAAACAAATCAATAGTAGCCACTCGCAAGGAAACACATGCAAGCTTGTGAACTGACGACAGACTAAATCAGTGATTTCAGATTGAGTTTTGTAAATTTCTCCATAGCAGACAAAAAAGCTCCCCAAATTGATACTACTTTGGAAATTTTCCCCCAAACATTTTAAACAATAGTTAAAAGGAATAGGTATATTTACCATCACTACCGAACTGTGTGTCCAGGACCATAAAATTATCGTACATATAAAAAATATATACTACATAAAATAAAATTTTTAATTTGTAAATAAAAACAGATAGTCTGACCAAAAATATATAAAGCATGGTCTATGGGCGCCATATTTACTTTCTTTGTGTTTTTTTCGTTGTCTTAATGGTTTACCATTAGAGGCCACAGAAACTTTAGAAATAGATAACAGCTATTTTGTGGACAAGAGGGTTGGTTGGGTTGTTTGGGGAAGACCAGACAGCGAGGTCATCGGTCTCATTGGATTAGGGAAGGACGGGGAAGGAAGTCGGCCGTGCCCTTTCAAAGGAACCATCCCGGCATTTGCCTGGAGCGATTTAGGGAAATCACGGAAAACCTAAATCAGGATGGCCGGACGCGGGATTGAACCGTCGTCCTCCCGAATGCGAGTCCAGTGTGTGGACAAGAGAGTGATAAAAGTACAATTATAGCGGAATAATTTAAAATTTTTTCGTCTCTTAAGTATCTACCAGTACAAAATATAAATTTTCTCTGCCATAAAAATTACAGTACATTGATGTATTATTTTAAAGATATCATGCTTCATGGCACAATGAATGAAATTAAGTGACATGTAGGACTACTATAATGATTCTACTAGTGCCAGAATTGTTTATTGTCATTCACATTGGAATAAAATAACAGTAAAACCAGTCTGATAATTTTTTATGCCACTTCAATTTGGTAAGCATTTTGGTGCTTGGCTCGAATTTATTACATCCTTCATTTTTCAAACTGTAACGCATTTTAATTAGGTGGTCTGCTGTGCTTGTGTGCGTTATGTTTCTCAATTTGTCATTTACCACATTCGTTGTGGAGAATTCTCTTTCCACACAAGAATTGGAGAATAGCAGGCTCAAAATTCATGTCATCAACTTGCTAATAGTTAAGAATTTCCGCTCTCCAGCACCATCTTCGAAGGCCGACACTTCGCCCCAAAATGCCTCTGCTGTTGAATTAGCCTTGTTCCATTGTTTGAAAGGGAGAGCTTGCCATTGATCCAAAGCGCTGTTAACTTCGTCAGGTCCGATCAGTTCTTTAAAATTGGCTGTTATATTTCCCACATCAGGCCGGATTTCGCAGGTAGCCGAGTCAAGTATGAAACAGGCAATTTTTTCCAAAAGCTTTAAATTCTTTTGGATTGCTCCTCTGAATTTCTTGGCATAATTGACAAAGAAATGATACACACCGCTCTTTTATAACTCTTAAATCTTTTTGGTCAACACCATTTGTCGCTTCATTGTGATTACATCCTAAATTGATTCATTCAATATTCATCACATCATCCCTGAAATTGAAACGTGTCAAATCTTGTCTCTTTATATTGCTTAATCGTTCTGGGGGAACTAAAATTGACAGATAGTACAGCAGCAAAGTATGTAGTTCTGATAATAGCTTAAGAGGTTCACATTATCAGCCTAAAACATGTGATTACAATCGATGATTGAGTGTTTCAAAATATAATTTATTTGGTTTTGATAAAAGCGTAAGATCTAATTGACCAGCACTGTAGCATCCTTCTTTATCCTTCGCCAATTTAATATGAAGCTCTAAAGCATCCCATTTGTCTAAAATTTTAGTAATGGCTCCTATGCGAGCCAGCCAGTGCCTCCCTGACCATATATCTATCTTCAGCGGTTTCTTTCCAGCCAGTAGTTCAAACAGCAGCGAATATTCAATCTGCCGCTTGGTACTGCACAAAAAGCAGTTGTGAACTTCCCTAACGATGTATTCTACACTGAAGTGGCTAAGAAATTGGTATACCTGCCTAATATCGTGTAGGACCCCAGCGAGCACGCAGAACTGCCGCAACACGACGTGGCATGGTTTCGACCAATGTCTGAAGAGGTGCTGGAGGGAACTGACACCACGAATCCTACAGGGCTATCCATAAATCCGTATGAGTAAGAGGAGGTGGAGATCTCTTCTGAACAGCACGTTGCAAGGCATCCCAGATATGGTCAATAATGTTCATGTCTGGGGAGTCGGGAGGCCATCGGAAGTGTTTAAACTCAGAGGAGTGTTCCTGGAGCCACTCTGTAGCAGTTCTGGACATTTGGGGTGTCGCATTGTCCTCCCGGAACTGCCCCAAGTTCGTCGGAATGCACAATGGACATGAATGGATGCAGGAGATCAGACAGGATGCTTACGTACATGTCACCTGTCAGAGTCGTATCTAGACGCGTCAGGGGTCCCACATCACTCCAACTGCACACGTCCCACACCATTACAGAGTCTCCAAAAGCTTGAACAGTCCCCTGCTGACATGCAGGGTCCATGGAGTCATGAGATTATCTCCATACCCGTACACGTACATCCGCTCGATACGATTTGAAGTGAGACTCGTCCGACCAGGCAAAATTTTTCCAGCTATCAATAGTCCAATGTCGGTGTTGATGGGCTCAGGCGAGGCGTAAAGCTTTGTGTCGTGCAGTCATCAAAGTTAGACGAGTGGGCCTTCGGCTCCGAAATCCCGTATCGATAATGTTTCGTTGAATGGTTCGCACGCTGACACTTGTTGATGGCCCGTCATTGAAACCTGCGGCAATTCGCAGAAAGGTTCCACTTCTGGCACATTGGTCCCATTCTTGGGGACCGATAACCACAGCAGTTTGGTCCCATAGTCCTCACCACAAATTTCTAAATTTCCCGTTCTTGCATGAGCTTTTTCCGGCCGAAGCGATGTCGGAGATTTGACGTTTTATCAGATTCCTGATATTCACGTTACGCTCGTGAAATGGTCGTACGTGAAAATCTCCACTTCATCGCTACCTCGGAGATGCTGTGCCCCATCACTCTTCCGCCGACTATAACACCACGCTGAGACTCATTGCGATTGTAGCAGCAGTAACAGATCTAACAACTGCGCCAGACACTTGTCGTCTTATATAGGCGTTGTCGACCGCAGCGCCGTATTCTGACTGTTTACATATCTGTGTACTTGAATCGCATGTCTATACCAGTTTGTTTTGCGCTTCAATGTAAATGCAAAGGTAATACTTCGGAAGCGTTTTCTGTGGCAAGATACAGTGGGTGTGACAAACATTTCACAGTAGTAAGATGGAGCAGACATTCTTTCAACATTGAAGAGAATGATGCTCTCCAGCCATTTCATTTGCTCAGTCCACAGCTCTACGTATTAACTTATTTAAAACAAGGCCATTTGTAATAGGTAGTCGCCTTTTAAACGCATTAACTGAAGAATCAGCTTCACCACCCTCTATTTCCAACAGTCAGTAAAACATTGTTATTAATATAGAGACCAGATTATATGCATTTGCATATTTGGCTCCTTTTCACCGGTTATTGCATATTTTAACTAAAAACTAGTGACCATGCATATTTTCGCTCTGTGTTTACAATATTTTAAAAATTTAGGCAGGCAGTCTCTAGCTTGACCTTGTTTTGATATCTCACAGATTGACGGCGACCTAGAACTGCGTGCGATCGCTAACCGATAGGCCATTGCCTAGCGACATCATTACAGAATAGAGTTGTGGCGATTCGTGAATGAGTCGTTCATTTGAACGACTCTAAATAAAGAATCGTAAGAATCGAATCGTGATACGGACGAATCGACGTTCAAAAGAATCGTAAGAACGATTGCGTGTTTCCGAGTCGTGACGATTCCAAGTTCCAACGATTCATCGATTCTTAGTACGATATGCTTCAAAGGCAACTTCCGAATCATGCCGAGTCGTGCCGAATGATTACGACCGCCAGATGGCAGTCAAGTGGAGGATGCGTGTGAACAAAGGAAGCAATTTTGCACCACCTTTCGCACAAATCGACTCCTCTTTCCTGGCATACTGAAATAAAACAATAGATACATTCAAATCAAACGTGACCTTTCATCAATTAAGGCATTACACGTATAAATCGAGAATCTCACTTGTAACGTTATATGCATGTTTACTCATAAATAAACTATTTCTGCCATATCTTATCATGACACAGATCGATTCTAACCCCATTGAAAATTTCAGACATGTCCTGCCATCTGTGAGTAAGATGTAGAACTTTTTGCATTCCGTAAGAATCGTGCCATCGCAGACTAAAATGAATCGTGAAAGAATCGTGAACGAATCGTAGGAATCCATGCGCAATGTGAGATTGAATCGTAGGAATCGAATCGGGAAAAAGAATCGTGTTGCCCAACTCTATTACAGAAGGGGAACAGGAACAGACAGGCAATTCTCCTGCGCCCGCTCGTCCGGTTAATCCCCTCGGCGGTCATACCGTATGCGTCGCCAACAATTAAATGAAACTACGCAAGCTTTTAATAGCACATCCATTGTTTCAGTTTAGCTTTCTATTTACTTGTACACAGTTGAACGTGTTTACGACGTGTAGTGTGTAACATGTTGTGCGCCAAGCCGCCCGCAAAAGGAAACGTCTTTTCGTGAATAGCTGACCATCCTGGAACAATGTTTTGTATTGAATTGTTTTATATTGTCGAGTTCGCGAGAAAAACGTTTCGTGTAAAAAAAGTTTCAAACAGACCAGCATGACAAGTCTTCATATCGCAGGAATGCAGAAGAAAGGACCACGACAATAACTTCTGACTACAGCAAGTTGCAGTAGCAGGGATTTGTCCATGCGTAACCAAGAAAGTCGGTTTAACATCGGTCTATGTGAAGCATTCATTGCAAGCAATATTTTTCCTCACAAACTTACAAACCCTGTCCTCAAAGGCTTCCTGCGCAAATACTGCTTAAATCAAAATATACCACATGTATCAACAGTACGTAAAAATTACATACCGATAATTTATGTAAATGTTCTGGAAGAAATAGACAATGAACTCAAGTACAGCATTATCTTGGTTTCAGTTGACGAAACTACTCACTTATGGCCGTTACATTGCAAATCAAAATTGTTGGTGCTTTAACAGAAGGGCCTTCTTCTTCCTATTTAGCGGCCTGCAAAGAACTTGAAAAAGTAAATCATTCTACGGTCGCCAGATTTGTGAATGAGGGTATCAGAAAAATATTTCCACAATGTTCTGCAGATTTCAGTCGCTGCTCCGTACCTGATCAAATTAGTAAAAGGCATCCGAGTATTTTATCCCAATTTAACTCATGTGACGTGCTTTGCTCGTGGAGTATATTGCCTTACTGAAGAAGCATGTTCCATGTTTGTGAATGGAAACAAACTGATTTCATCCACAAAAAAAGTGTTTCTCAAGGCTCCTGCTCGCAGCAAGACCTACAAAGAATAATTACCAAATGTGCCTTTACCTCCCGAACCAATGGTAACTCGTTGGGGTACGTGGGTCGAAGCTGTGTTGTTTTACAATAAATATTTCGAGGCCATTAGAGGGGTAGTAAACGACTTCGATAGTGCAGAGGCTTTGACAGTTTGCCAATGCAAGGAAGCTTTTAATGATTCCGGTATTATAAAAGACAATGCTGTGATTAGCACTCATTTTTCCCATATACCTGCAAGTATTAAAAAGCTTGAAACTCAAGGTTTGGCATTGAATGAATCTATTCACTTAATAGATAAAATTATTCTAGTGAACTCCTCATCGGTGGAGGTATTCCCAAGAAACGCTAAAAAGAGAAATTTGGAAAAAATTAAACAATAACCCAGGCTTTGAACCCTTGTACCAAATAGATAGTTTTATTAATGGGATGGGTGACCTTTTACCAGAAACAATAAGTGCCCTCTGCATGCGATATATCTCGTAGTTGGTTCTATACTAGGGTGACCAAATTATTTTCGGTGAAAACTGGGACACATTCACCCGGGTGCCAATGGACACCTCGTTCCACATGTACCCAGGTTTCTTAATTTTAAGTATTAATGTTTTGTTGATACATTTTGTTAACCCAATTATTATAACTAATAAGAGGATACAAAAGATTGAGATAATCTAGATTATCTGTATAATTAATGACACTTAATAAACATATACAGTAATAAAGCAATGTATTACGATTTTACAGCCATTCAGCTTTTAATCAGTTAATATTAACATGAGCTTTAACGTTACTGAGCACTTGTAGATGGAATTGACTGTCCTTGGAGACAAGGGTATTTTTCACTGCCTCCAGCCTTCTTCATTATATCTTTTATCTTTGAGACACAGTGATAAAACTCGGCACAATCCATTTTGTAGTTGTACAGGATCTGCAGGATTGCTTCAAGAGTGTCCACCTCCATTCTGTTTCTTTCATCAGTCCACTGGATATTCATGAATGAAAATATTCTTTCCACATTGGCATTATGGGCTGGGATTGCAAATAAATACCTTGCAATTATTACCAACTCAGAGTAATGCTGAAGACAGTCACAGCTTAAAAAAAAAAAAAAAATCACCCACTTCTCATGACATTCCAATGGTGTTTTTTTTTTTTTTTCATCATTCCACTTGTGAAGACTTTCTTCAACAAAATTTGTCAGTATGCCGAACTGATCAAAGCGAATGGAATCATCGATTTCAATCTCCTTACCCTTCAAATAAGAAAATGTCTCTTCAACACTTTCCCATTTTGGCACTCTCTCCTGTAACATCCAATCAAACACCGGCGATGAGGGTAAATATGAGGCGCTCCATTTGCTGAGATATTCTACACAACTGTCATAAAACTTGTTAACTTCTTCTCTAAAACTCCTTTCCGCTGCTTCTGATACTTCTGCTCTTTTAAGGACAGATTTAACATTAAAATAAATGAACTGCTGTTCTCTCCTCTTAATAACAATTTATCAGAGTATTTTTCAAAACATCATTTACCTCTATTACACTTTTCGTGCTTCCCTCAGTTTCCTTTATCCCATGCTGCAAAGTGCTAAACTGGCTGTGAATGAACCATAAGTAGGCTTCACTTAAAGGGTTACTGAAAAACTGATCCAATGTTTTGGGGGCTTTGTCTTCATTTAGGAAAAAATCTTTTAACGGTTCAAACAGGCGGATTACTCTTTCAACTGCTGGAAACAGTGATAACCAGCGAGTTTTCGAGTGACACATTACATTCATATATTCAGTTCCCACATAATCAAAGAACTCCTTAAGACTCTCTGTTCTAACAGCATATATGTAAAAGTGTGAGTATACCTTCATGACGATAGCTTCAACATCATAGCTTAAACTGTCAGCAGATGTCTGCACGCTATTGTGTAAAACATGTGCAAGGCACCCTATGCCTTCAATGTTTTCATGCAATGTTGCCTTTAATTTGATAAATACGTTGCATTTGCCTTGTCTTTTTAAACCACCAAAGTTTGTGTTGGTGTTGTTTCCATAAAATGCCACACATTTATTTTTCTCAAGATCAAACATTTCGATAGTATTCATACGACATCTTGAAATTTCGTCAGATGTTTCATTAGGTAGGGAACTCACCTTCTAAAGTTTGGTCTGAATTTCCTGATTAATATCGAAAAACTGAACAACAAACGGAAATATTTTAGTGGCCTTATGATTGCTGGGATCAGTGGATTTCCCGCAGAAAGAAGACTTTTTGATGTATTCAAGGCTTTCCTTTACACTCTGGGGAGCAATAACTACTTTCACTAAGGCTGACACTTTAGTTCTTGCTGAACTAAACTTTTTTACAATGGAAGAATCATCAAACATAATGCTGTTAAGCTTATTAGTACAATCACTAGATCTACAAGTTTGGTGATGTTTTACCGTGTGGTAGGCTAGTGTAAGCTCGGCTGCTCTAACTTTCGTCTCTTCACTTGACTGATGTTTCACAAAATAATTTTGTAGAGTTTTACTCCAGCTCGGTGCACTGTATCTGCTAATGTGTTTCTTTGACCTGATGTGATCAAATATGTCGGAACGTCCACCATGACTTATACTAATAAAACAGTTACATACGGAACACTCTGCTTCGTAATCAAAACGACCTTTCTTAATGAAATTCCATTCCTTGGAATAAAAGTCACTGAACTTGCAGGCACGTTTCGGCATTGCGTTTCACAGTACTGCAGCAATAATACCACTAATATGAGAAAAAACTATTGCAGTTTTGTCTGACGAAACATCAACTACTACACTGTTCTGACAATGAGTGTGTGAGTAAGTGGCGCGACAGTCGGACGGTTTCATAGCTCTGTTACAATAATACAAGTTACTACTTGTTGGCCAAAGTACCGCTCAAAGTAAATTATTGCCTGAGTGTATCAATACTGATACTGTGATTACTAGTATGGGACAATGGAGGTTTTAGACAAATAAGCTAAAATATATTAATTTCTTGTGTTGTATTTCCTTGAATACAGCGAAATCCCAAAAATTTGAGAAAGTTTCACGAAATGTATTTACAAACTGAATACCGGGACTTTTGAGCGTCCCGAAACAAATTTTCGGGACATCGGAACACAGGGATGAAAACCGGGACAATCCCGGTTTTCCGGGTCGTTTGGTCACCCTATTCTATACATACCGATTATTATTTTTAGAAAATAATCCCAGAAAGGCCCCCTCCATAACCTCTACCGTAAAGTATTCAGAAAATGATATCAGTGTTCTACATGTACCGATTTTTCGCGTGGTCGACGCTCTTCCTCGTAACTGATATGCACAGGTTCGACTTCGAGATATAATGCACGCAGTAACTACCATGCTTTGTTATTATTTGATCTTGCATATTTTCATGCATTTTTAAGCATTTTTCACGCATATTTACATGCATATTTTAACGTTTTTACGGTGCATATAATCCAGTCTCTAGTTATTTTTCGTTTTGACTAAAATAATGCACAATGATGCAAATATTTTCTTGGTGTCAATGGAAATACTCTCATCTATTATCATCAAATAAGGACTATCGGCAATGTCGCCAAGGAGATCCTCAAGCGAACACGGTGAAATCACATTAGTAACCAGCACTACATATTTCGTGTGATGCAACTTCATTCCACTGCAAACAATAGATGACTTGTCCAAAGCCGACAACAGATCTCCTAGACTATCTACTGCTGATTCCGAACAATGCTCTGCTATGAATGCTGCCACTTACAGCTCTGCAATTTTTCTTTCTCTAGTTATATTTGCACCATAAAATGTTTTTAATTTTGAGATGCTGCAACCGACTTGTGAAAATGCTTCTTAAGGCTAAATTTAGGCTAAATTAACACTGCCCGCGATGCGATGTGATGCGATGCCGAGCCGAGCGGAGCGATGAATCGCTGAAATCGCGTGACAATGGGCTGGCATGGTTTAACAGTGGCAACAGAGCGGTGACCGTTTATTAGACTGCAGGCTGGGCCGAGCGATGTGATGCGGTGCGATGCGATGACACCGCTGTAGTCGCAACCGAGTTTGCGTTTCGCGCGAGTGTTTGGAGCGATTGCTTGTTTGCGCTTGCGTCTGGAGTGATTGCTTGCTTGCGATGGACGTCGAAAGACTAATTAACAATGTGCGGGAACGCCCCGTGTTGTGGGACCAGAAAAATAAATATTACCACAATAGGGATTTTGTTAGTCAAGCATGGAATGAAATAGCTGAAGATTGTGGAACAGACAGTAAGTACAAAAAAGTAAAATAAATAGCTACAAGACTCCAAGAAATAAGCAACACAAACAACTTCGTTTATTTTCTAATTTTAATTGTATATAGATACTATTACAGTATTTTGATAATGAAATGACGTTCACAATAGTTACAGTATTTGATAATTTCGGCATGAAATATATTTGCATTAATGACTGTTGGCATAGTTTTTGAAGGCCTCTCTGACATTCCTCGCTCTTCTTGAAGCACTGCTGTTTGCTCTGTCATTTTGGAAGCATGCTGCTAAAGCACTGTGTTCTGTTATGTCCTGGTCAATCGACAATTGAAGGGAAATGTCAGGCCCATCTTCATCGATTATTATATTGTGCAAGACACAGATGCACTGAATAATAATGTCTGCATGTTCTACAAAAGTTTCAATTTCCTTTCGGAGAAGACGCCACTTGCTGGCCATAATTCCGAAAGTGCGTTCCACCACCGTTCTAGCCCTCGACAGCCTCCTGTTAAATAACCTCTCTTCCTCAGTCAGTGACAGTCCAGGGTAACGGCGCATTAACTTTTCCAGTAGTGGAAAGGCTTCATCTCCAACCAACACTAATAGGGCTTTTACTGAAGTACCTGGTAGTTCTTTCGGTGGAGGCCAGTTTTCAGTTTCGTTCAAAATATTATTGTACAAGTTACTTGCTCTAAATGTGCCACCATCTGATTGCTTGCCATAGCCTCCAATGTCAGCTGCTATTAATCTGCAGTTAGCATCGGCTACAGCTACTAAAGCAAGCGACAAATATTTTTTGTAATTGTAATACATTGTCCCAGAATGAGGGGGACATTTAACCCGAACATGCTTACCATCAATAGCCCCCACACAATTCGGAAAATTCCAGTTGGCATACATGTGTTTTGCAGCGGTTTGAAGCAGTGGTATAGTAGGAGAAGGCAGGTGTACAGGGCTCAGAATTTCACATATTGTGGCGCACGTTTCATGCACACATTGTGCGACTGTAGTTAGACCCGTCCGAAACGACTGTGACAGTGCATGGAAAGACATCCCAACCGACAAATATCTGAAAAAGAATGAAATGAGCGTAATTGAAGGATGTGTAGGATCTCCGTAGGATTTGCAGTTAATGTGCTAAGGACAAAAAATGTATTAAGTATGCAGTGTACTTAATTATTTACGCATATTTTCACGTCTATATTTTCAGGCGAGGTACTGAAGAATAAATGGAAGAACCTAAGTGACACTTTCCGCTCTGAACTAAAAAAAAACTCGTGCTGAACGTTCAGGAGACGAAGGTGGCATGCCGCCTTTCCAATCCAATTGGCCGTGGTACGAGCTAATGACCTTCCTGACTGGCATAATGACGCCACGGAAGACGAAGACTAATGTTCATCACAGTAAAAGAACAGCATCGCAATACGACGACGCACACGACCATTTTCACCCACTCTTACAGAGAGAGAGTGTGTTTCACCTGTGAAACCAACCAAGCCAGCTCTTCAAGACTGTAAGTTCAGAGGGTAGCGTTTCGATGCCTCCTCCCTCACCCACCCTACACACAAACCAAAACAAGAGATCCAAGAAATCGACAAACTCTGAGTTGCTAAATATAGAGAAGCAAAAGTTGAAGCTAATTGAGCAACAAATGTCGAAATCAGAAACGCAAGATGACAGCTATCATTTTGTAGTGAGTTTGCCCAGCAATGCGGAAACTATCACCAGCAGCTCAGTTGAGAGCCAGGATAAAAATTCAGCAGGTTCTTTCGGAAGAATTGGAACAAACAACCTCTTCCACTGCACATTCGTTGATGTCACCCTATGCACCTGAAAATCCAGTTGAAATCGTAATTGCTGGAAATCCGCAGAATGAAATAGTCATTTCTGAAATTCAACCTGATGACATTGTTATTTCAAGCCACCAAGATTCTGAAAACTTTGGTACTTAACCGAGTGAACTGTGATGTATTTTACTTCTCATTGTCATTTACGTCAAAATTTATTAAAAGAAAGTTTGAATCTATCACAATTTGTAAATTTTTCATAATAAAATGATTCCTGTAAACTTAATATTGTATACTTACCTGATGGTGATCATAACTTTCTCTTCAGGGGTAATAGCTATTCTGAAATTTGTGTTTTGCTTCTGTAATCTATTTGAAACAGACGACACTATATAATTGAATGTCTCTGTACTCATTCTGAAATAATTCCAAAATTTATCCTCATCTTTTCTCAAGTCACTGTACAAATGATGAAATTCTCCTAAAGCCCTCCTCTCCTTGTTGATTTCATGCACCCATACACGACTGCGTTGAATTCTCAGAGCACTGTTTTATAATAAAAAAGAATTTACTGGGTCGAGGAAACACGACATCGTGCCGAGACTACTCAATTGCTGGCCAGATCGCGTGCGCGCGCCGTATCGTGTGCAATGTGAACGCTCCATCGCATTGCATCGCTTTGGCCATTATGCCTCGCATCGCGTCGCGTCGCGTCGCATCGCATCGCAGACAGTGTAAACGTACACTTAGTGTACCCTTGAATCGCGAGGTGACTTTCTGTAACGTTTACCACTAGGTGAAGTCTCTGAGACCCCTATGTTTAAACTGAGATTTAAGGCAAAAACCATATGAAATTTTAAATGAATGCTATATAACATTTATTTTCACAGTTATTTAAGCGTTGTTTAAATGCTTCTAGTTTATTTTATTGCACTGAACAAAGCCCGCAGCATTTCACTATCACACAAAAGCACATAATTTGGTGTGGTTATTTTAAATAGTACACGTAAATGGAGATTCTTAAAAATTATACAATATCTTTAGCTTGGGGAAGTCAAAACTGACGAATTCGTGTGAACACATTTTGAGCTATACGGTACTATGCTGAAGAAAACAGACAAGCAGTTCACAAGGCGCTGTCTAGAAGACTCCAACACCTAACAATAACACGTGTCAACAATAAACACAGAAGGCGATAACGCAACCGACAACAAAACACCGTAGGCTTGGCAGTTTAAGGAGGGTAGGGGGAGTATAGAAGCATTCCACCACAACTGTCCTTGGAGAGCGAGCTTGAAAACTTTCGCGCGGTCTGAGAGACCACACCTCGTGAGTGGAGGGTTAAAGCCATGGTTGCACAAAACCATTTTATGTGCTTGTAGCGAGCATTTGCACAATTTTCAAAACGCCATGGTTCCATCGCCTTTTGGACATGTGAGCCACCCTGAAACAAATATCGAAATTCTCGTTATAGTAATTACCCAGAAACGCACAATTTTTATGTACTGGCCACTAGGTCGCCCCAGAAAAATCGAAGTCGTTTTTTTGTTGAAGGTATATCCTCTTGTTTGTAAATAAAATTTCATAAACATAGGGCTATGGTGACCCCTGCCGACTTGTACTGAAAAATGTCAGTACTTTCTAAGGTGAACGTGCACTATTGCGTTGACGTGTTTGTAAATATTTTTAACTATGTCAGTAAATGGATTGTTGAAATCAGTGAACATGTCAGCGGAATTACAGTGTGTTAATTATAAGTTACCCCTGCAGTGCTAGCACCAAAAACTACGTTAACATGCTTCCGTGAAACCAGAAGTCATGCAAGGAAGTAAAAAATCGCTCAAACACTGTCGGTAAACGGAACTGAAACCATAATAGATATTAATCTGCTTAATACAGACTCTAACCGCAGCAATTATGTACACTTAACGCAAGGAAAGGAAACAGTACTAAATACATTGAACTGCAATGAAGTACGAGGGTATTTCGGAAAGTAAAGGTACACCGTATGCCAGAGGAACAGAAGAGTTTTGGCGAGAAAGTTGGCAACACTGGAGTTAACCTTGAAGCGTTAGCTTTCTCCTCGCCGTCGTTCGGCAGTTGATCGTTGCTTCCGGTTGGAGTAGGTCGTGTTGAAAATGGATGAGCTGATTCAGAATCCGGCCAAATGCAAAGTGCGCTCCGTCATACGTTTTCTTCATGCAAAAGGTCAGCGACCAGCGGATATTCACAAAGAAATTGTTTCTGTTCATGAACCGACAAAATGTAACGAAATAGTGTCGTCATTTCTCTGAAGGTAGGACCGATGTTCATGATGAACAAAGAACAGGTCGGCCATCTGTGATCTTTGATGCCCTTCTTCGGTGAACGGAGGAAGCAATTCGTGTGAATAGACGTCTCACATTGAAAGAATTGCATCATATCATACCAGACGTGTTAATGACAACTCTTTATGACGTTGTGACTGTCAAGATAGGGTACAGGAAATTGTGTGCGTGCTGGGCTCCAAAACTGTTAACGGAAGAACATAAAAAGAAAAGGATGGGTTTTGCACTCGACTTCCTCACACGCTATGCTGAAGCAGGTGATGAGTTCCTTGATCACATTGTGACAGGTGAAGCGATGTGGGGTTTATCACCATACACCTGAATCCAAGCAACAATCAATGCAATGGCGCCATTCGAATTCACCAAAAGCCAAGAAATGCAAAACGTCGTTTTCAGCGAAGAAAATCATGGCTTCCGTTTTTTGGGACAGACAAGGCATTCTTCTGTTGGAATTTATGCCTCCTGGAACGACAATTAATGCTGCTGCATATTGCCAGACTTTGAAACGTCTTCGAAGGGCAATTCAAAACAAACGCAGGGGAATGCTGACAAGTGGAGTCCGCTTGCTTCATGACAACACTCGGCCTCACACAGCACTCGTAACCAAAGCACTACTCGAACTATTCAAATGGGACATATTGAACCAACCGCCATACAGCCCGGACCTTGTGCCCACCGACTTCCATGTCTTCCGTTACATGAAGTCACATCTTGGTGGAAAATCCACCAACGGCAAGGTGTAGCCATGAATGGAAGTGAAACGTGGACGATAAATAGTTTAGACAAGAAGAGAATAGAAGCTTTCGAAATGTGGTGCTACAGAAGAATGCTGAAGATTAGATGGGTAGATCACGTAACTAATGAGGAGGTATTGAATAGAATTGGGGAGAAGAGGAGTTTGTGGCACAACTTGACTAGAAGAAGGGATTGGTTGGCAGGACATGTTCTGAGGCATCAAGGGATCACAAATTTAGCATTCGAGGGCAGCGTGGAGGGTAAAAATCGTAGAGGGAGACCAAGAGATGAATACACTAAGCAGATTCAGAAGGATGTAGGTTGCAGTAAGTACTGGGAGATGAAGAAGCTTGCACAGGATAGAGTAGCATGGAGAGCTGCATCAAACTAGTCTCAGGACTGAAGACCACAACAACAATGCTCAGGTTTTAGAGCGTTGCTCAACCGAATAACTTCTGGTACAGTTTTAAGTATTGTCAGCCAGTAGTGTTAGTTGGAGTGAGATCACATTAGTTATTCACATCTCTATTTCAGAGTAAGAGAGCTCCCACTTGACGTTGGTCTTCTGCTCGCAGCAATTTGGAGGTGCACACCTGCATTGTTGCCGATGCTGCACTCGTTGAGCTGGGTCAGTTTCTCACACCTGGTGCCTGACTCATTCCAAGGACGTTTGGTGTTCCTAAGTGGCATCAGATTCAAAGATTTGGTAATGAAATCTGAGTCGGGAAAAATAAAACATTAAATAAATAAATTTATTTCAACCCAACAGACCGCCAGTCACAAACTGGCATGTTGCAAAAGCCGTCAAGCGCCGAAGCCAGACGGCAACACACTGCGTCAGATTAGTTGCCAGCTAGGCCCCTGCGACTAAACAATGTTCTGACTCCATCACTTGCAGTGTGACCTGCAGAGGGCCTTCGTATACACCAGCCGTTGTACAGAGGGTGTGTAAATCAGCAAGAGTCACTCATACCACGACCTTTTGCTGCATCCACTAGTGTTAGGGACAGCCAATCACGAAGAACTGTACCTCTATCATGCAGGTATATGACGATCATGGCAGTTACAACACAGCCAGCCAAGACAGGAAGTCTGCTCCGGATCCAGCACCGCCGACCACACACCGCCTTCGCCGCCAACGGACCTTTTAAGTGGCTCGCAGGGCTGTTGGTATTCTGTCAATAGTCACTTGGCAAGACAGTACAGACTGTGAACTCATATAGACTGTAACTTAAGTGTAATCTGTCCGATGTGCTCCGCGCAAGGAGAGCGACGACTTAAAACATTTGATACCCGACTAGTACTGAACGAGCTCTCACTGTGAAAGCCTTCCTTTTGTTGTTCCAAGTAATTACGTTTCGGTTATGAAATTATTTCTTTGTTAGGAAAGAGTTAAAAAGTTGATTACTTGCTTCTTTTGATGGTCAATGAAGAACATTTATGTTGAATTCTTTGTGTTCTTAAATGTAGAAGACGAACTACATGCTCGTGTGTTTCTTTTAGAAGTGTTCAAGATTCAGGACACTTCACAAATAACCCAGTGCTCCACTTCCTAACCACATTCCCTGGTCCATTGTTTTCTAACAATAGCTGTGTGAGACCTGGAAGTATCAGTGTAAGGTCCAAAGACATGCTCTCCACAACCAGGTATTAAAATCCTAGAGATTAACTGCTGAATCGTTTGCAACAAAAGGCCAGAATTTGAAGCACTCCTAAAAAGCACTGAAGCTCACATAATACTAGCTATAGAAAGCTGGTTAAAATCTAGAGTTGAGAACAGTAAGATATATGGGGAAAATTTAAGAGTGGATTGAAAGAACAGGTAAACGGGAAATGGAGGTTGTATATTTGTTGCAGAAGGTAAGAAACTCAGATCTACCAAGATAGAAACTGATGCTGCATGCAATATTGTTTGGGCAAGACTGAGTATCATTGGTGGCATAAGATTATAATTGAGTCCTTCTGTCAACCACGAGACTCGCCTCCTGATGTGACAGAAACCGTTACATAAAACCTCCGAATAAGGGCAAGAGGATGAGAGGAACTATAGCATAAGTTTGAAAGAATAGTTGACCATGCAGTAGATAGATATGTCCCCAATAGAATGGTTCATGATCGGAGGTACTTTCCATAGTATAAATTCAGTGTAAAGAAACTTCTAAAGAAATGAAGACGACTGCATAAAAGGTATGAAGCAAAATTTAGGGCTATAGATAGAGAGATGCTGAATAAAATGTGTTTGGATGTCAAGAGAACAATGTGTAAGGCCTTCAATGACTACCACAGCAGAAAATGCTGTCGAAAAAACTTTCACAAAACCCAAACAAATAATGGTCATTTGTAAAGGTTGTTAATGGCACCAAAGTTAGTGCCCAGTCACTCATGGACGAGACAGGAACTTAAATTTAGGCTATCGAAGCAAAAGTAGAAATGTTCCTTTGTGAAGAAAACCCAGGATTATTGTCCCAGTTTAATTTTTTGTAAGGCTGCAAAGATGAGTGAAACAGATGTTATTGTCATTGAGAAACAGCTCAAATCACTAAAACTGTAGAAATCTCTAGGGCCCGTTGGAATCACTACCAGATTCTATACTAAATTTTCAGCTGAGTTAGCCCCTCTTTTAACCACACTGTACTGTAGATGCCTCAAACAAAAACCCATGCCTAGTAGGCTAACATACAGTCTTCTAGAGAGACTGCATAAAAATCACGCATGTGACTCATTGCAGAATGTTGCTAAAGTGTGTGGGACCCATACCAAACAGAACTAAAAGGTGATACTGAACATATACAGAGAAGGGCAGCATGAATCAGGAATGGTCACATGTTTGTTTGACCCATGCGAATGGGTCACTCGAGTACTGAACTGGTAGACTCTTGGAGACAGTAACTATCATGAGAAAGTCTACTAACAAAAGCAACCAGACTTTTAGGAACACACTACAACCCTACACACATCTCTCACATAGGGATCGTGAGGATAAAATTAGAATAATTGCAGCTTGCACAGAGGCATGTTAACAATCATTCTTCCCATGCTCCACATGTGAATGGAATGAGAAGAAATCCTAATACCTAGTACAATGCTGTGTAGTCTCTATTCACTCGATTGTCATTTGCAGAGTATAGTTGTAGATGAAAGTGTAGCTCTAGATGTAGATGTAGTTGGAAGAAAGCACAAGTCACACAAGTCACACCCATCTACAAGAGGGATAGCAGAAGTGACTCACAAAACTACCGTCCAGAACTCTTGACATTCATTTATTGTAGAATCTTAGAACTAATTCTGAGCTTAAACATAAGGAGTTATCTTGAACAGTATCACCTCCTCCAGGCCAACTAGAATATTTTCCGAAAACAATGATCACGTGAAACCTAACTTGCACTTTTCGCAAGTGACATAAAGAAAGCCATGCACAAGACAAGCATTTACATTCAGTATTTCTCGATTTCCGAAGAGCATTTGATTTGGTGCCACATCTACACTTATTATCAAACGTATGATTGTATGGGGTATCAAGCATAATTTTTTGTTTTCGAAGTCGTTCGTTGTAATTACCGTTACAGTTGTTCAGCGGTTGCAAAGAGATGACTAAGTACGAGCACCAGGAAAGGGGATATTGTGCTCTGGCTGAAAAACAAAAATATCTCTGAAAATACAAGCCCGACTCGTGCTGAACTCTTTCAGCTCGTTAATTTACGAAAGTCAGGCGACAGAATGTACAAAATTGACTTTGTTGCGTGTGAATGTGGTCACACGGTTTCGCATTTACTCACATTTTACTGTCAGCATAAACCGACAGAATTAATTTGCGCACAGGTTACAAGCTATGTGGGAAAACAAAACAAAACGAAACGTTCAAGATAACAGACACTGAAAGGCATGAAGCAATTGACAGCATCCGTCTTCAGCGTGGGCGCACTGTAAGTGTCACGCTGCATTTTACAATCAGATGGTTCGGACATGGACCCAGACAGTAGACAGTATTACGGTGTAGACTTTGAAACAAAGTAATGATCTTTCTTGGTTTTAAAAAACTTTAGGTTGAAAAACGTTTTTGTCACCATATCAATTGCATGCACTGTACACGAGAACTTCCTAGCTTTTATTGGTTGGGAATATGTAGCCTGTGAAATATTTGTATTTGTATTTCTTTATTGGTCCTGTAAATCTTGTTTAGGTACATTTTGCACAAACGATGTAGGACAAGTCAGGTTGGTAAAGTATATACATCATCATACACATTGTTATTTTGAAAGGATAAATAATTAAAAATTATTCAATACATGTTGAATATTATGACAAATTTAATATAATAAAATAAAATGATAGACTTATTAAGAATATTTGAGCAATTACATTCGAAAACAGAATAGAAGCAGAATGTTCAAAACATTGCCCAAGGAGAAGTTAAGCTTTTCTCAGCATCACTTGCGAGAATGCGGCTGGATAAATTCGTCAAAAACTCCAGTATTTTCATGACACGAATTGGAGAAGGTTACCTGTCGAAATATCGGTGGTTTTCGACGTTATCGGTCAGCATTCCGTCGAGTTATTCACAGAAGATGGTTAATGGTTAGTTTGTTCAATGGACCATAAATGCGTTCTCCCACTGTAACGTCGAACGAGTCAATTTATACTCATAATGCCTGTTGACACCGAAAAATATGATAACATATTGACAATGTTACGATGGTCTTTTGCACTAGTGTTTACTACCAGTAATTCGTTTTTTGGTTTTCACTGAACAGCAGTGGAACACAACCGCATACGCGCATTATTCACATTTAAAAAATTATATGGAGTAGAAGCAGTTGTCAAACAAATATAATGATTTCAGATTGAGTTTGAAGTTTATTTTGTTACGTATTACATTTTTACTTATAACACAGTCCAAATCGCAACAAATGGTAATTATTGCAACTATTTTCTATGATATTGTCGATAGACAAATTGCTCTTGACGTCTTCACAAAACTATATCATCTGTTCTCGCCTTTTGACGTCACACAGACAATTGCTGTGAAGCGGTGGACACAACCTCAAGACTCCAAAATAATATTTCTCTCATGTAGACGAATGATCTAAATCGCTTTTAAAATGTATTATTCCCTCATAGATTTGAACATACAGTACGATGTTCGTAAGGCAAATGAACATGATTGTTGTCAGCAAGTTCGGCAACACGGACTTCGTTTGCCCGCTCTCTGCCGCCACGCATGCGCAAACCCCATCCCACGCCTCCCTATCGCTCCGCTTCTATGCGCGGAAGCGCCGTCTTACGCGAAGCAGGCTGTAGTTTTGTGTTTTCATCCTGCGTTACTGTCAAGGCATGATCAGTGGATATAAATTTTAGGCATGGTTTCGCACACCTTTCGTGCAGCCCCATGTTGTACTTGACACATACAATTCCTTTTACAACCTATTTCTGACACTTACTACGAGGGTTGTTTTTTTAAGTAAGAGCCGTTTTTATTAAAAAAAAAAAGATACAAATACTTTTGTAAAAAAACTTTTATTTTCTGATTCCACACACTTTTACCTATTTTTCTACATAGTGCCTTGTTTATTTATGCACTTGTCATACCGTACAACTAAGTTTTTAATTCCCTCTTCAAAGAATTCGGCCGCCTGCTCTGACAGGCAAGAGTTCACGGCCGCTTTCACTTCATCGTCGTCATTGAAGCGCTGCCCGCCAAGATGGTGTTTCAGGTACCGGAAAAGGTGAAAATCGCTAGAAGCAAGGTCGGGGCTGTATGGTGCATGGTCCAAAACTTCCCAGCCAAAAGAATCAATCAAATCCTGAGTCTTTTGAGAGGTGTGAGGCCTAGCGTTATCATGCAGGAGCAAAACTCCTTTTGTCAGCATGCCGCGCCTTTTGTTTTGAATTGCTCTGCGGAGCTTCTTTAGAGTTGCACAGTAGGCATCTGAGTTGATTGTCGTTCCTCGTGGCATAAAGTCCACTAGCAAAACACCGCCCCGGTCCCAGAACACAGTTGCCATAATCTTGCGCTTTGACAGCGTCTGGCTTTGACCTTGACGGGTGAGGTTGTGTCGCCATTCCATCGATTGTCGCTTGCTTTCGGGAGTGATATGGGATACCCATGTTTCATCTCCAGTGACAATTTGACTCAACATGTCATCCCCTTCTTCCTCGTAACGAATCAAAAAGTCCAATGAAGTGGCAAATCTCTTCCCTTTGTGGTCCTCTGTGAGGAGTCTGGGTACCCACCGAGAACACAGTTTCTTAAAGTTTAGGTTTTCAGACACAATTTTGTACAAAACCTATCTTGAAACTTGTGGAAATTCCAAAGAAAGAGTGGAAATTGTGAATCTTCTGTCCTCACGAGTCTTTGTTTCGACTGCAGCCACCAAATCATCAGTGATCACAGAGGGCTGGCCTGAGTGTTCTTCGTCATGGACGTTTTGACGGCTATTTTTAAACTCTCTAACCCATTGACGCACTTTACCTTCACTCATTGCATTCAAGCCATAAACTTCTGTTAACTGACGATGAATTTCTGCAGCTGATAGGCTTCTCGCGGTCAAAAAACGTATCACTGACCGTATCTCACACGCGGCGGGCGATTCAATAATAGTAAACATTATAAAGTGGCACAGCGATGTGTACACGTCAGCTACAGAGCTGCAACTTGCATGTGTTAACGGGAAGGATGCCGGCAAGTGGCGCGGTGGCTTGTTGCGGCGTCCCGAACTACGGGACTATACGTGCGAAGGGCCCTTACTTAAAAAACAACCCTCGTACACGACGCGCTATTTAACTTCTGCATATTTGCGAGCTTGTGTCACAACACTTTTCAGTGGGCGCCATCTTGACGTCTTGGCTGTCAGAAAGAAGCTGCAGAAATGTTCGGTCACGATAAGATTTCAAAGTTTGCAATTATTGGTAACAGATTTAAATGTCCAGAAGTGTAAAAAAAGGTGCATTTGACAAAATGAAAGAACATAACATCCCATGACTATATCAGCTATATAGTCACAGTTGGAATCAGTCAACTGATACAAATACCTGGGTATAATAACTGGTAGGGATATGAAATGGGACAATTACATTGGCTCTCATGCACGTAAAACAAGTGGGAGACTGTAGTATGTTGGCAAGATACTAGAGAAGTGATATGTCATCAAAGGAGACTGCATACAAAATACCCATGGGGCCTATCCTAGAATATTGCTCAAGTGTGTGGGGCCCACATAAAATAGGAATGACAGCAGATACAGAAGTTTCAAAAAGGGCAGCACTAATGGTCACAAGTTTGTTTGGCCTATGGGAGAGAGTGACAAAAATGCTGAAAGAACTGAACTGGCAGACACTAACTGCCCCATGAAAACCTACTTGGCGTGTTTGTGGAAGCAACTTTAAGTGAAGAATCTAGGAATATATTACAGCCCCTACATAAAGCTATCCTAGGGATTTAGAGGACAAATTTAGCATTACTACAGCATGCACAGAGGCATTCAAGCAATCATTTTACCCATATTCCATATGTAAATGGAGCAGGAAAAAGGCCTAATAAATGGTACAATACGACCCTTGCTATGCACTTCGTAGTGGTTTGCAGAGTATAGATGTACATTTATACAGTCAAAGACCTTGGAATGTTCACAAGAAATTCCAGCTGGAGACTTTTACTGTTTAAAGATTCTACAGGGTCAATAACAAATGATAAAATGACCTGCTTAGGTTATACACCCTTGTACAAACCAAAAATTAAGGATATTGTTTTTCTTCAGGTGGTTAACATGTCTCTAAACATAAACATTCCAGAATTTTTGAAATAATTGTCAACAGGGAGTTTCATGGGTAATAAGAAACCTCTGTTTTACCGACTTTTTTTGAAAGTAGTTTAACAGTAGCATATTTGAGCCTGTTGGGGACAGTTTGTTGTTTAAAGGACTTGTTGAATTTGTGAGAGGGAAGTTTGCATTTAAACTTGCAACAGTGTTTCAGTACGCTGACTGATGAGGCCCAGTAAAGTTTTTATTTGTCATTGATCTAAGTAGCCTCTCAGTTTTCTTTTTTTGTATACAGGAGACACCAATATTTGGCCAAGTTTTGTCTGTACAATCTTTTACAGAAGTTTCATAGTTTCCTCTAAGTATCGTTTGCAACTGATCTGACGAGCTATGTTTAAGCTAAGTGACTTTTAAATATACCTGCAACAGTCTCCCTTTCATCTACAGCATTGTCATTAAGAATTAATTCTTTATTATCCATTGTCTGCTTAGGGCCAGCTCTCCATATTGTTTTGATTTTATTGTTTGTGTTCTCAATTTCAGATTTTTAAGAACATGCTTTTAGAATTTCTAATTTTTTTAGAATGTTATAGCACAATTTGTTGTGAAATCTTTCCTAGAGATCTTTTTTAGAGGTCCTGACTGATGCATACAACAGGATATTTTTATTCTTTTTGTGAGTCACTGTCTACTATTAATTTTCTGGTACTTAATTTTTGGTGCTTTTTTCAGAAAAACTGTTTCAATGTACCCTTAGTGGAAACATAAGAAAATAACTTAACAGTCTCACACGACTAAATTCCAGTAGTAAAAATAACAGCAGAAATTAGACAAAACTTAGATGGCAGGTAGGCCAACAGGAAATAATACTTATTTTAATCCTAAAGTGTCTCTCAACCTCTCAGTTTTAATACCACTGGGACCTTTAGCTGAAATTTCTGCTGCATTGTCAATTGACACATACTTAAACTTAAGGAAACCTTCCAGGACAGTCTGTCCGACTTTCTGATAGCACAGAATAACTTTTTATTCGGAGTAACATACAAACACTTTCATAAGTGAAAACAGACAATCCGTCAACAGAGAGTGGCTTCATAGATAATGCTTATAATGCTTGTACCAAAGGTAACACGCACTACAGCCAATCGATGGCTCGATTTTTCCCGCATATTCAGTACATCTGTAGTACACCCTCTGCTTAACAAGCCAGTGTTCACTTACACGTAACACATCTGATTTCATGTATTCTACAAATGTTAAGTGCGTAGAAGGCACTAAGGATATTGAAATGTCAGCCACAGGTCCTGGGGAGCAGACAGGGTGTGGGTCAGTGAGGCCTTCTTACCAGAGGATAAATATGTCACTGTACACCATGAGAGCTTCAGGCTGGCCACAGACACTGATGAGACAAGTCCCATGCCCAGTGTATGTGCCAAGGCTGGTGCACTGTCACTTACCATCTGATGGCAACTCCTCACGTTGCATCAGGTGTGTGTGTTCTTCACTACTCCTGGTTCACCAGCATACAACACTGTTGCTTGTCAAGCTATGGAACACCTCTTTACCAAATATCCTAGGGCAATGGGGGTTGTTTGGGGTGCATGTGAAGTGTGTGTTGGAGTCCCTTGGGGTGGGGCATGTACAGGCTCAAAGCTGTGCCAGACTGGTTACTGCAGAGGCACAGGGTAATTTTAGATTTCATGCAGGAGAGACTGTGTTTCTACTTCTGTTTTCAATATCATATTTTCTGGCATTTTAAATGAGCACCACAGCTATGTCGCTGTATTCACAGATGGATCTAAACAGGGGGACACCATTGGTTGCTCTGTCGTTTTCCTGGATCCTGTTTTTCAAGATTCAGTTGCCTCCAGAGTTCACTGTATTTGATGCCTAATTATTCATGATCTTGAAGGTGATGGAGAAAATGAGATGTGCCACACTTGCTAAATTCCTCACCTTCTCTGACTCTCCGAATGCCGTTCAGTCTCTGCAGTGCATGCATTCAGCCAATAAAGTAGTCCACGATAATTAGGGTGTGTTTCCTGACTTACAAAGGCTGGAGAAGGAGGTGTTTTTATGCTGGGTGCCAGGGCACAACAGTATTGCAGGGAATGAAAGGGAGGATGCAGCAACCAAGGACATGTGTCATAATCTTTAGTTAGTTCAGTACATCATCCCCCTGTTTGCTACTGCCTTGCTGCTGAAGTGCAGTGTCATGTGTTGATGGGAAGATGAGCAACTGGAAGTGACAGACAATAAGCTCTATCTAGTAATGCCCACAACTTGGCCATGGTCTACCACTTTCCAGCCACACAGAAGGGTCGAGGTTCTCCTTACTCGTCTTCACATAGTTCACAGTCATTATGACACATGGCTTCTTGTTCCAGCAAGAAGACCCCCCCCCCCCCCCCCAATGTGTTGTGCTCGTGGTGTACATATCTCTGTGCGCCCCTTTTATTAGGCACTGTTTTATTTTCAGACCAGATCTGCCATCAAATCTGTCCTTGATTTTAAGAAATGTTCAAATGAATGTGTTGGGTGCTTTAAGGTTTCACACTTTGTCCAACTCATTTCCTAAAATTTTTGGGAGATGTTCTTAATGTGTTAACAGGGTGACTGAGTCAAACATGTTTTTTGTTAAGTAGTCAGCAAGTCACATTTCCCTGTGGTGTTATTTTAACTCCTCTGTCATTTGGTTCTGTTTTAGTCTCGTGTACAGCACCTTTCACCCTTCCTCCATTGCCTTAAGACATGTGAGATGAATGTTCGTGTGGGTCAATGCAAGTGAGGTGAGAGTGAGTGAGGTTTCCTCCTCACTGCGTGACGCCAATTTCTGTCATTTTTTCCGCATTTGTTTCTATTAATATTTTTTATGCATCCATAAGCTCCAACCACAATCACACACATGAACACATGTAAGTACGCTCTCTCTCTCTCTCTCTCTCTCTCTCTCTCTCTCTCTCTCTCTCTCTCTCTCACACACACACACACACACACACACACACACACACACACACACACACACACACTTTTACAAATACTGATAACGGATCGAATTGGTTCACAGGCTATAGCAGCAAAAAGGAGCCAGTCCAACACCGTGACACAGGAATATCAGGATGATGTGTAATTTGGACTGGTCAGTGAGGTGTCACTTGCACTTTGCAGTTGCACTTTGGGGGTGCTGTGGCCTCCAAAGAAGAAAGGGGGCTGACAGCAAAGGTCAAGCACTAAAGAAAAATGAATGTTTCATGTGGGCTCTAGGCTATGCTATCTAAAGTTAAATATGGTTTTGGTCAAGCACTGAAGCATCATCTATGAACATGTTGTCTGCAAATCTTTGTCAATTACCAGTTGTGAGTTGAGAACTTATTTGAACAAGTTTTGTGATTTTGTAGTGAGTTGTTTATATGTAGAAGCTCTCTTATAGCCCTTGCCCCTCTACAATCAGAAAAGAAATCAGCAGTCAAATATGCGGCACTGTACAGCAGAAGTACATCATCAAGAGAAAACAAGACGGTAACCGGGAAATTTGGAAAAGAAGGTAACTGGTATTAAAGGGAACAAGTAAACACTTGGCATCTCACACTATATCGACCACTTGAAAGTGGCCCACAACAAGAAAAACACCTCAGTGGCAGCAGTATGTGTGTCTGTCATCAATCCCCAATTCCCATATGGACACCCCTCTCTCCACGATGCATAATGCAATCATAATAGCAGTTTTCCATTTGCCTGTGGAAAAAGAAAATCCACGATGACTTGCTAATTCTGCATTTAGTTTTACAGGACAGAGCTTTAGTAGTACACTTGGAAGAACTCAGATCCTCTGTTGCCTTTTCTATTTCATCTCTCAAAGCTACCCATTCATTTTCTACAGCATTCATTTCCCTTGTTAGAGTCAACTGTTGCATAATGCTCCCTCTGAAAGCCTCAGAAAGCTCTGGTTCTTTCTATTTATCCAGGTCCCATGTCTTTAATTACTACTTTTTTGCAGTTTCTTCAGTTTTAACCTGCAGCTCATAATCAATAAATTATGCTGAGTGTCCACACCTGCCTCGGGAAATAAGCTCTGTCTTACCGTTATATAAACAATGTGATACCGTCTGATGTCCCCGGTTCTTTTCCATGCATAAAACCTTGTTTCACAATTCTTAAACCAAATGATACCAATGGTTAAATTATGCTCTGTGGGAAATTTTACCAGGCACCTTCCTCTTTCATTCCTTCCTCCCAGTTCTAACAACCCTACCACAACTAAGGTCAAAAATTAATAATGATTGTGTTGTTGCTCACGCTGCTAAATACTGCATTTTCGGGCAACAACAAAGTTATTATGTGGCAGGTGCCATTAGAGCACAGCTAATAAAGTCATTTCATGTAATAATGAATAAACTAGGCACTCATCTTTTCATGTTTCCCACGCTGCTCTCGTTGTAAAATCATGGCTCAATCAACGAAAATCTAGGTGGTGACGATTCCAAGCTCGGATGCAAAGAGGCCTAGGTTTTATTCTGCTATATTCAAAAGTTTTATAGATGTGTTTCACAAACCATTCTTGAAGATTACACTTTTGCAGGACAATGGTGATGTAAAAAAGTAATCAGCACTCAGAATTTAAGTTACACTTCTTTTTTTATTACTTTTGCTGCAATATCACGTAACACACAAAACATCACTTCACAATACAAAACATACTTGAAAACATCTTCCTCATTGTTAAAGTTCACATTTTATAAGCTAACTACAATATGCGTCTTTCCAACATGACGTCCAAGACTTGACTTTCTCAAGGTCCGACTCTCTAACAAACTAACTAATAATCGCTTACGCACCCAAAAATCAGAGTTACAAGTACGGCAAAGATCATAGCGACAAAAGAAAGAATACACACAAGAATAATATCATTGCAACATAAACATATTGATGTATCAAAGTACCTCAACATTAATGAAATCAAATCTGAATGTTGTCTCAGAAATATGTCAACTACTTTACAGAAACACAGTAGAATATTGCTGGTATCGAGAGGTTCAGGTGAGGTGCCGTAATGGTTACGTAATTCAAGTACCATTACACAGTCCACATTCTCCTACTATTTTAAACAATTTCCTTTATCTTATCATATATTATTTAAATCTCTCCATCACCTGCTGAGATAGTTCGAACATCAACTTGTACTACTGTGGTAGATATTGGGTTTTTCTCTATCTCGGCCATGATAATGTGCTCACTGTACTATTCATAGTAGCTTACCAGCATCTCTATTTTCTCGTTTGTTATCAGAGATACTCCTACATTACTCCTACTTGATTTTTGTATTTACAAGCCTGTATGCACCTAATCAGAGGTCCTGTTCTCCTTCCCATCATACTTCACTAATTCCCATTATATATAACTTCAACATATCCAGTTTCCTTTTTAATTCTCTATCATACCTAGAGGATTAAAGTATCTAACATTCCAGACCCAGCCTGTAGAATGCGACTTTTGATTTTCCTAAACACAGATTTGTTTGTAAAACCAATTGAAATGCGCATTATTAATACAATCATACAGAGCATTACATACAATCTGACATCTGAACATATTCATTATAATACTGCAGTCTCCATAAGTAATTGTTGTAAAATTACCTTGCGTACTTCAAGTTTACTTACATGTTTAACTCTTAAATCGGTATGAATGTGACATCATGCACACCTACTATGATCCACAACGCCACTCATAAGAATTAGATTTTCAGGTGCTCGTACTGCTGTTTCTACTGGTGGTAAAAAGGTAGGGTCAAGGTTTTTGGATACTCTTGGGCTAAGGACCACTTGTATACCCAACAAGAGGATTGTCTTAGTATCCCTATCCTACAATACAGGGTCAAAGTATGAATATTAAACACTTCCTACTCCTTCAGCAAATCAAATCGGTTGGTCCTTTTTGCATCTAATGTGGTCTAGGGTGGGTTTGATGGGACTTACGGAGGCATCATTAGTTCGTGGGCTTTTCCTTGGAAAACTCCACGAAATGGGTGTTTTACTATATTTTTGCCATCATCAGCGAACCAAACCTCAGCCAAGAATTCCAGATGCCTATGCACAACACATGGCTGACACTTTGAAAGATATATTCCTAAGACCCCAATTTCAAACAACCTTGAAAATTTTCTTTATAACTTTATCTGTCTCCATTATACGGAGTTTCAAAGTTACCCTACTTCTACATGTAAAATATGGTACGAGACAAAATCTAAATAATAAATAACAGCAGAAAATTGTTCAAATTTTAGCAGTATATTCTCTAGGCATTTATCTTGTGAGCCATCTCCCCATTTTCAAAAATCTTCATCTGTTATCGAGAAACACCACAAACGCTTGTTTTTTGCATACCAAACCCAGTTGCGGATTCCAAGATGGCTGTGCTTAGCAAATGGCTTTAATTTTTACAATATATTCCTAAGATCCTGATTTTGAACAATCTGGAAAATTATCTTCATATCTCTATCCGTTTCCAAGATACAGAGGTTCAAAGTCACTCCACTTGTACACATAAAATCTGCAATGAGGCAACAACGTAGCTTATAAAGTGACATAGCATGGAGAAATATGCAGTAAAGTGTCTCCATTATTATTTGGGAACCCCATGTTGTAGTACTGAAGCGCACACAAAATGTTTTTACACAAAAACTCTGGTCTGATATGTAAAATTAGTTTTGCACTATTTCAGTTTCACATAAGTATACTATCTAAATTTTACTGACCAATACGTTTCTTTTCATATGAGTTACATACTCTGCTGTAGCTGAGAAAAGAAGAGTACAAAAACCAGGAATTAGTTCCCGTTTATTAAAAAAAACTCTGACTGAAAAGTGGGGTACAGCTGCCTCAATATACCTTCCGCAGCAACTATAAAAACTTTCTCAACAATTTTAGCATGGAAACATGTTTGCACTTTTTTATGCTGAGAGAGAAAAAGACAGTGAAGACTGGACAATAGCAGACAGTGGTTGTGTTATCGAAAGAGGGAAGGAGACAATGACAGTGCCAGAGAAAGAGAGGGCCATGGTGGCAGTGTAATATAGTTGACAGTGAAAAAACATTGCTAGGAACAGAGTTAAGGAGTCAGTGGCAGGGGGGCGGAGGAAGCAATAAAGAGAAAGTGGAAGTGGGTAAGAGCCAGTGATAATGAGACACAGAATATATGATCATAAAACTGAGGAAGAAATAGATAGTGATAGTCAGAAGAGATAGCAGTAGCAGGAAGGAACGAATTCAGTTTATTATCAGTAAGAGTGAGCAAGAGGGATACAGTGATAGTGAGAGGACAGAAAGAAGAGGACTGTGGCTGTGACACAGGAGACAATGACAGAGAGACAATGACAATGAATTAGGCTGAATGAGTGATAGAGAGGGCAATTGGAAGTGTATGGGCATGAGTAGCTTACAGTGATGAACTACTGGGTGTGAGTGAGTTATAATTAGGTGAGTATGAGGTGAGCTGTATGTTAAAAAAAGGGCAAATATGTCCGTGTGCCAGAATATTTGTGAAAGTTTGTAAAGATGCCGAGGAAGGTATAATGAGGCAGCTGGCACCCCACTTTTCACTCAGGGATTTTTTTAACAGGAACATATTCAAAGTTTTTGAACTCCAATAGTAGCATTTTTTACCAATGAAAATATGTTTAACATTTTTTACTCATTCTACTTAGGATACATGGTGTGTCTCTTTTATGGGTCCAGATGTGTAAATGGACTAAGAAATTTTGCAATGGCCACAATTCTGTTGAAAACAAAGCTCGTAAGAATCATGTGGTCGAGTGTCACTAATGACAACATTACTGTTCACAATATTGTGAAAGATAAAGTGTGCTTAACTGTTAATCACCACACACCAGAGAACAAGTATGGAACGGAGAGAAAAGAGAGAGAGTACCATAGTCATGATTTTAACTCACCTGTTGGCAGTCATTTTGTGTGGCTGAAAGTATTTCAGAAATGCAGTTTGTCAGAAATAGAGACAAAAACAGTATGTTGATTATTACAATTCACTGTTGAAAACACGATACTGTGTAATATTCAGCATCAGTTTCATTAAAATAATGCATGAAATATAATTTTAAGAAAAGTCTTGTTTTCGGGTGAGTACATTTCCAGGTGTCAATTTTTGAAGAATATGAATTGTAGCATAAGTTTAGTACTCTATACCTCTTACAGAAATGGTTTTATAACGTGAAAAATTTAATTATTTATAATCATTCAAGATCAAATATAAAAACATCAGAAATATATTTGAAAAGTTTATTAGCACAAACGTAAAAATATAAAGCATTGAAATTGGGATAAAGTAGTTTACTTTTAGGCTTAATCAGACTAACACAACCTCATGCCACTTGAGAACATCTAGGTCCCTCCAATCTTCCCTCAAAATGTCTTGCAGTTAACCTATCAATGCCACAGAGTTTTTCAGTCTTTACTGGAACACTGAGAGGAATGTTCAGAGGGTTTATTCAGTGTATACAATTCTCTTTATAGAATGTGCTCTCTGTCCCAGTATTAACATTATCATGTTCCCTGTGGAGGAAGATCTGATGTCTCACGTGTACTGCATGGTGGCCCACCTGTGACCTGACAAAATGTTTGGTGGAATGCGGTTCAGGTCACTTGTGTCCCGAATGCCTCTGTATGATGTCACTTCACAGTGGAGGTGTTTGCTGGATGGTCTATAGAAAAGGGGACGTATTGCTGCATAAACTGCTGCAGTAGTGGTCAGCTAGACATGAAATAATACCGAAGCAATTTTTTTTTGTCAGACATTTTTTGCTGTACTGCTTTATTACAGTAAACAAAACAAAAGAAATAATTTTTACATAAACTTTGTGCTCTTTAACAACTCAAATCTTAAAAAGTCTTTCTTGGTTCTGTTGTCTCTTGATTATTTTTATTTTGGAAGACATTTTACCCTACTAATTTATTTGCAAAACACATAAACAAATTTACGGACAGTAAATTAAATACTTATTAACATAACCTCTGCATCGATTAAATACCACATTCTTAGAGTGTCATTCCTGGATGTGTTTTTCATTGAAACAACTGATTCACATATGTTGTCCTGGGCAGTCATTGCAGAAGGTTGTAATTTTCTTGGTTTTATTGTCTGCTGTTTTTTCCCTGAGTGATAATCCTTTTGTAGCACAACATGCAGTGGCACCGAAAATTTCTTGCTGGTCCTCAAATTTTCACCAAAGTACGGGCTTGCTTTTTGATGGAGGAGTGTCATAGGCAGCATGTAAATTCAAGGCAACAGACTCTTTGAAAATTCAAAATAACATTCTTCTCCATAAAATGCACTTTTTACAATGCAGAATCCAACGATGTACTATGGAGTTCCCTAGTAGAAGTTCCATTTCAACTTTTCTCCACAATTTCACGCCATAATACGAAGACATCTTGTTCTCCAGCACAGCCTTTGGTTTCATTACAACTTCCCCTTTTCTGTTCTTCTCCCAAGTGTCCTCTAAAACATCAGTATGCTCAGGAATCACTGAAATCAATAGAACTGTCCTTTTATCCATCCAATTAAAAAATCTGATTCTACTCCACATATTTCGCCTTTTTAAGCTCCTGCTCTATTTGGATGCATTGTTCCACAGAGAAACATACTTTTATCTAACAACTTATGCACTACAGAAATGCTTCTATACAAATTGCCAGCATAAAGGATGTGACCTTTTTCAAAAAGAGGCTCACATGTTTTCATAGTTGATAGTCTCAGCATGACTTACATCTTGTAGTTCGCCATCTTTTCCTTGATAGATACGTATTGCAAAAGTGCAGCCTCCCTCTGAATAAATTCTGTAACATTTCACACCATACTTGTGAGACTTGTTGGGGATATACTACCAAGAAATCAATCTTCCTCTCAAAGGAATCACAGAATCATTAATTACCACATCTCTCCCACAGGTTAGAGCATTTTGAAAGTTACTATGCAGATGTTCAATTAACACCTGTACTTTGTTAAGTCATGTCATTTACATTTCTACAGACATCATTAGTAAGAAAATATCAGTATGACAATAGTGCTAGAATTGAATCACAAGGTACGGTGGCTTTTATCATTTTATTTTCATACAGTGTTTCTTTGACCAATAAGCTGGAATTTCTGCAATGTTATTTGAGCATTAGGCCACTAAACTTCCCTTTTTCTTTCCCTAGAAATGTCAACCCAACTGGCTAGTCAAGATCTTTTTTTGCCTGGATTTTCGACTATCTGTGTGCTGCATGTGTGTTTGTTTCCAACAACATATTGTTAAATATGTCTTGTGTTATTAATATTTTGCAGATATCAGAAGGGATGTCAAAATTGGTGGAAATATTAACTTCTGAGTACCAATTAAAAATTACTCTTGTTATATTTTGTCCAATTGGTTTCAAAATGGGGTATCATTTTCATCAAGGCCATTATCATTATCAGAGTCATATACGCTTCCATGAACCTCATCAGAGCAGAAGTTATCATCAATTACATTTAAATCTAAAGAGGAATCTTTGGGATTGTAAGCTGTTTCACCATCCAATGCAGGACATAGTCACTGGAGTCACTTATTGAGGTAGTAGTTCAGATAGTGGTGTAGTACCACTTCATCTAATGTTGTACTTCATTTTTGTTTTCTTGTTACTGCAGCCCAGTAGTAGATGGATCCATTTATAACTAAACGTGCAGTGAAACATGATTACAGTGGCGCCCAGCCATAATTATTAAAGAAGACGAACAATAATGTATAAACAATATTTTGCTACATACTTTAAATCAGCTACTCTTGCCTGCTAGCACTAACAAATGATGATATATGTCTTTTCAAGCAGGTATTCTTGCCTGCTAACATTAAAAAAATGATGGTTTTTATACTTCACTGTCTAATAAGTGACATGTTTTCTGTAGTGTTTGGTGCTTACAGAGTGGAGTAAAACAATCGGGACACGAGGTGATCCTAACAACTGAAAACCAGCACAAAGAAGTGTTATCAGGTCACCGGTGGGCCAAACAGAAGCAATAACACATGTATTTGAATTCTTTATTTATAGCGAATAAAAATATATCTTAGAGACTTCTACAGCTTATAATTTCAGATAATAATTTTGGGATGTCATTGAAATTCATGCCGTTAGGGTGGAAAGAATTGCATCAGATAACTCGCGGGCTGAGCTGCAGGGAACGTATTATGTGCAAAATTTTCTCCCTTTTGCCACCCCTATTCTCCATAAAATTACCCTCCTGCTTGCAATGAATTGCAGCTAACTTTATTTCATGTTCTGAATAACTTGCTCTTTTCAAACTTAAGGTAGACATTTTTCCAGATCAATTTTTAGTGTTCCACATTTCTCAAATACTTAATGGCAGTCTTCTTTTTGTGACAGTACCTTTTTTTTCAATTTAACTCTTTCAATGAGACAGAATATCTAAAGACAAAAACAAGTGATCTGCTAATGGGAATACAATTTCAATCTTGGTTGTATCTCTGCCAAACAACAGTCCAGGAACTTACAGAATATTATTAAAACACCGATATTTTGCCTGTTACTTCCATCAGTTACCAGTTGTACAAGGGGCAGTCAAATGGAAAAGAGACAGATGGAAAAAAAGTGTGTAAAATGTTTCTTATTTCAAAATTAATCGCCAGAACTGTTAATACACTTATTGCACTGTGAGACAAGGCAGTCAATGCATTCATGGAAAAATTTTTGTGGTTGTATATGCAACCATGATTGTACCCAGACATGCACCTCTTCACCTGAAGCAAATCGATGGCCTAGAACGTTTCTCTTCAGGGCGCCAAAAATATGGAAATCGCATGGGGAGGGATCGGTGTCATATGAGGATCAAAAATTCTGCAGCATAGTCAATATTCAAAACATATGGGCCTTTCTACATGTTGCAAAAATTGTTTTGAGTACACTGCAGAAGTTTCACTGGGAAACGCTCACGCATCCTCCATACAGTCCCAATCTCTCCCCATGTGATTTCTCTACTTCTGGAGCCCTGAAGTGAGACATTCCTGGCTGTTGATTTGCTTCAGATGGAGAATTCCATGCCTGGGTACAATCTTGGCCCCATAGGCAACAGCAAACATTTTTTCACGAAGGCCATTACCATCTTGTTTCAAAGTGAGATAGCTGTATTAACAGTTATGACAATCACTTTTGAAATAATAAACAGTTAACTTACTTTTTTCCATCTGTCTCATTTCCATTTGAGTGCCACTTATACATACTCATATCCTGAAAGATCAGCAGTTTTCATTTCACTATATATAATGGAAGCAACTTCACTGGATGACTTTTTAGTTTGTTCTTCACTAAAGCTATACACTGAAACAGTTTCAGAGTTTGAAAAAATAATCCATTGATAAACTCTTAAAGCATTCAAAGTTGTGCCTTAAATAGCAGGCAACTAAATCAGGTACTTTTGTAAGCACAAGATTCTTTTGGCATCCTAATGGAAAGAGGACACACACTGGTAGTTTTTCACTCAGATACTTGAAAAATACTAGTGCTTGTTTATTGTGCAGTTGCAATTTCATTTTGACATCAAACTGTTCACGGGCAGTGCTGCAAAATGGTTCAAGTCATACCTTGCTAACAGGAAACAAAGGGTGTCAGTGCAAGGGACTAGTGAATTAAGTCATCAGTCATCATCAGAATGGGAAGAAATTACATGTGGTGTCCCACAAGGATCCATCTTAGGGCCATTGCTTTTTCTTGTGTACATTAATGATCTCTCATCAGTTACACTGCCAGAAGCAGAGTTCATTTTGTTTGCAGATGACACAAGTATTGCAATAAATAGTATGTCGAGTGTAGTTCTAGAGAGATCTGCTAATGATATTTTCATGGATATTAATAAATGGTTTAAAGCCAACTCACTGACATTAAACTTTGAAAAGACTCACTACATGCAATTCAGAACCTGTAAGAGGTTTCCACCCAGCATATGCATAAAGTATGAAGAAGAGCAGATAGAAGAGGTTGACAGTCTTAAATTCATGGAATTACAACTTGATAATAAATTCAGTTGGGAGGAGCACACCACAGAACTGTAGAAACGCCTTAACAAATCTGTACTTGCAATTCGAGTGTTAGCAGACATAGGCGACATGAAAAAGCTTGCATACTTTCATTCCATAATGTCATATGGTATAATATTTTGGGGTAAATCTTCAAGTCAAACAAAAGTTTTCAGAGTCCAAAAGCGTGTAATACGTATTATTTGTGGAGTAAATTCACGGATGTCCTGTAGAAACCTCTTCAAAGAACTGGGTATACTAGCTACTGCCTCTCAGAATATTTACTCCTTAATGAAATTTGTCCTAAATAAGATATCTCTTTTTCCAACAAACAGCTCAGTTCATACATACAGTACCAGGAACAAAAAAGATCTGCACAATGACTTAAAAGCACTTACTTTAGTTCAAAAAGGGGTCCACTACTCAGGAACATTCATCTTTAATAATTTGCCAGCAAACATAAAAAAATTTAGTTACAAATAAAGATCAGTTTAAAAGGAGCCTGAAAGACTTACTAGTGGCCAACTCCTCCTACTGCACTGACAAATTTTTTAATAGAAACAAATGATGCACGGTAAGTGCAATTTTACATTGGAGGCACGACTTTGGCCTCTTCTGCAGATTTTAACTAAGTGGTCTCAGCTTCTCATGTGCAACAGAAGAGAAAGAAGAAATTGAATGTAAATACTGCTGACACAAAACTTACCATGTGCACATTGTAAATGATGCTCTTGAGAGTTAGAGTGAGTCCATACTAGAATCATCAGAAGAAATGTCTGCTGCATCACGACTAGCTTCTAAAATCAAACGCACTTCATCTTTAGTTAGCTTTTCACTATCAGTTTGTAAACGGTAAAGACATGAAACAAACTGAAGGTGGAGTCTGCGCTCAACCTCATTCTTAGCGAGACTGCATCCGCATTAATGACTACATGTGGTGGTGGAGCTGATTCAAACTTTCAAAACTGCCACATTGTCATTGTCAGAGACATACATCTAACTTTTTCATGGAATGACAGCATTAAATCCTGATGTCACAACAATCACATGGTCTATTACTTATATTTTGCATCTGGGATGTGATACATGTATGTATTTTGGTGTGCAGAATCCAAATATACATTTCAAAATGTTCTAGCACGTACCATTTTTGAGTTTTTAAAGGTTTATTATTTTTCGTATTCAGTATTTTGGTTTTTGCTGTTCTGTTTTGATGTTTAATTGTTTGTTTTAGTTTGCAGAGGAGAGCTAGAAGATCTACAAATAGTCAGTAAATGGTTGGTGTGGTAATCCAGTGGTGTGAAAGAGATTGTCAGTGAGTGTTTACTGTGAAAGATAGTGCAAACATCTTGTGTTTAAAACTTACACTAAGAAAAATGGCAACTAGCAAATCCCATTGCTTTCTAAACCACCCTGACAACTTTTGTTATGTGTGTGGGAAATTCACTCCAAAAGCCCAAAGAAAAACAATCAATGACTTGGTTAAGAGGGCATATAAATTGTACTTTTATTGTCCTGTTGGTGATCAAGATAAACATTTTGCACCTCTTACTGCCTGCATAACCTGTACTACAATCTTAACTGTGTGGTTGAAAGGAAAACACCAAGCCATGCTATTTGCTGTTTCGGTGGTGTAGTGTGAGCCTAATGACCATTATTCAGACTGTTACTTCTGTCTTACAAATACATCAGGATGTTGTTGTTGTTGTTGTGGTCTTCAGTCCTGAGACTGGTTTGATGCAGCTCTCCATGCTACTCTATCCTGTGCAAGCTTCTTCATCTCCCAGTACCTACTGCAACCTAGATCCCTCTGAATCTGCTTAGTGTATTCATCTCTTGGTCTCCCTCTACGATTTTTACCCTCCACGCTGCCCTCCAATACTAAATTGGCGATCCCTTGATGCCTGAGAACATGTCCCACCAACCGATCCCTTCTTCTAGTCAAGTTGTGCCACAAACTCCTCTTCTCCCCAATTCTATTCAGTACCTCCTGATTAGTTATGTGATCTACCCATCTTATCTTCAGCGTTCTTCTGTAGCACCACATTTCGAAAGCTTCTATTCTCTTCTTGACCAAACTATTTATCGTCCATGTTTCACTTCCATACATGGCTACACTCCATACAATTACTTTCAGAAACGACTTCCTGACACTTAAATCTATACTTGATGTTAACAAATTTCTCTTCTTTAGAAACGCTTTCCTTGCCATTGCCAATCTACATTTTATATCCTCTCTACTTTGACCATCATCAGTTATTTTGCTCCCCAAATAGCAAAACTCCATTACTTCTTTGTCTCCTTTCCTAATCTAATTCCCTCAGCATCACCTGAGTTAATTCGACTACATTCCATAATCCTCGTTTTGCTTTTGTTGATGTTCACCTTGTATCTTCCTTTCAAGACACTGTCCATTCCATCCAGCTGCTCTTCCAGGTTCTTTGCTGTCTCTGACAGAATTACAATGTCATTGGCGAACTTCAAAGTTTTAATTTCTTCTCCATGGATTTTAATTCCTACTCCGAATTTTTCTTTTGTTTCCTTTACTGCTTGTTCAATATACAGATTGAATAACATTGGGGAAAGGCTACAACCCTGTCTCACTCCCTTCCCAACCACTGCTTCCCTTTCGTGTCCTGCAACTCTTAAAACTGCTTTCTGGTTCCTGCACAAATTGCAAATAGCCTTTCGCTCCCTGTATTTTACCCCTGCCACCTTCAGAATTTGAAACAGAGTATTCCAGTCAACATTGTCAAAAGCTTTCTCTAAGTCTACAAGTGCTAGAAACGGAGGTTTGCCTTTCCTTAATCTATTTTCTAAGATAAGTCGTAGGGTCAGTATTGCCTCACATGTTCCAATATTTCTATGGGATAAAAACTGATCTTCCCCCGAGGTCGGCTTCTACCAGTTTTTCCATTCGTCTGTAAAGAATTCACATTAGTATTTTGCAGCCGTGGCTTATTAAACTGATAGTTCAGGATATTCAAGCAAAACTAGACATAAAATAAAGTATCCAAATGTATCTTCAGTGCATTTGCCTGTGTCCCATGATAAGGGTTTGCCTGTTTCTGTCTGTATCTTGAAAGCCACGGAACCAGACACCATGTCAAGTGAATCAGAAAGTATTGAACATATAGAAGAGTACTGTCCTCAATATCATGACGCTGCACCTGCCCTCAATATCATGACACTTCGCCTCAGCTCTTTAATTAAAAGGAACTGAACGATTTGGTTCATGATCTAAAACTTTCGAAACAGCAAGCTGAACTCTCGGGGTCGAGACTGCAACAACGGAACCTTCTAGCTCTACGGACAAAAATTTCCTGTTTCAGATCAACAGGTGCTTCCCTTGCTCAATATTTCGATATGCAGAATTCAGTCTGTATATGTAGGGATGTCAATGGTCTGATGATGCAGCTAGGTGTAGAACTTAATCCACAGGAGTGGCGACTATTTATTGACTCCAGTTAAACCAGCTTGAAAGCAGTACTACTGCATAATGGCAACGCATTCCCATCGGTACTGTAGCGACGCTCCCGCACGCTAATTCAAGCTCGCCGGTGTGTGTGTGTGTTTGTGTGCTGTGCGCGTGTGTCAGTGCAGTGCTGTGCGGTTGTAATTACGTTACGCGACGTTTGTGTAGTTCCGCGCCCAGCCTCTAGAGGTGCTGTGTTTTCTAGCTTTTATATATGTTCTGTTATTATCATTATTATTCCTTGTTTTTTGAGTTAGTGAGTAGTTCCGTGCCTCCTGACTTGTGTGGACGAGTACTGTTTCCTCTCCTAACTACGGAAGTTTCCAAGGATTAAGGATCCTCTGTATAGGCCGGAAGCAAATTTTATAGCTCCGATCTGTCCAGGCATGCCGGGCGTCGTCAGGTACGCGCCCGCAATAAAGATATTGTTGCTCAACTGAAGGTCTTCATTCTTCTGAATCACGTTAAGTAAAGGTCAGACAGCCACCAGTTTAGCTGAACCCGACAAGTGGTGACCCCGACGTGATTCAAGCAGAGCCCGACGTGATTCAAGCAGAGCCCGACGTGATTCAAGCAGAGACCGACGTGATTAAGAAGAAGCAGCCGTGAGCTACGTAAGTAACGAGCACATAATGACCAAACAGCAGGCCGTCTCCAGGATTGCAGTCCATTTGCCGCCGTTCTGGCCCGACAACCCGGTACTCTGGTTCGCGCAGGCAGAGGCAAGTTTTAGCTGCGCTGGAATAACGGTCGAAGCAACTAAATTTGCGCTTATTGTGAGCCAACTCGACCAACGTTATGCAGCCGAGGTGCAGGACATAATCACAGCACCGCCCGAGGCTGGAGCTTTTGCCAGGCTAAAATCAGAGTTGATTCGACGGGTGGCCGTGTCGCAAGAGGACCGGATACGTCAGGTTCTGACACAGGAAGAAATTGGCGACAGGAAGCCTTCTCAATACCTGCGACATCTACGCAGCAAAGTTGACACCGTTACTGTGCCAGACAGTCTGCTCAGAACGCTGTGGAGCAGTAGGTTGCCACCGCAAATAAAAGCCATAATCGCCTCACAAACGGACATGCTGCTGGATGACGTGGCGCAGCTAGCAGACTGGATTCAGGACGCGATCACACCGGCTCCGGTCAGCGTAGTTGCGGCATTGGATAACAGTGCAAACAGTACCGCGTCTGTAGCACGAGCCGACCATGATACTCTCGCTGCCAAGGATGAGCTTTTGTGCGCCCAGGTCAGTGCGCTGCTGGCACGTGACGACGACAATAATAGAAGAAGCCGATACAGACGGCAGCGTTCGAGAAGCAGATCTTCCGGCGGTACTACCACTCCGCAAGGCGAGGTACCATTGTGCTGGTACCACCGATGATTCGGCAATCAGGCAAGGAAGTGCACATCGCCATGCTCGCACCCAAAGGCCACCGGCGGTCGACAATAGGCGCAACCGACTGCCAGTTATCTTCCAAGCGCCTGTTCGTTACCGATAGGAGTTCCGGCGTTAAGTTTTTAATAGACACTGGGTCGGACCTGAGTATCATACCACGAACAGCCATACATCGTTGCCAGCCGCCAACTGCCTTCCGTCTGACGGCCGCCAACAATTCTTCCATCGCAACATATGGCACACAGAGGATGGAGCGTAATCTCGGCCTACGTCGCGCGTACGAGTGGAATTTTACAGTGGCTGACGTCACAGAGGCGATCGTCGGGGCTGATCTCCTCGCACACTACCACCTGCTGCCGGATGTCGCGAACGCACGCTTGGTAGACAGCGTCACTGGCTTAGCAGTCACGGATTTCCGTCGCAACACCGCAACGCACAGTGACAAGTTGGTCCATGCTACGGAGGGTGAGTACACTGAATTACTGCTTAACTATCCG